>NW_007251611.1:0-798 GCF_000164805.1 Carlito syrichta
GTCACCTCTGAGACAAGGATATAACATCAAGTGTGTACATATGAATAGTAGCCAGTGTATTATAAAACAACAGAATTTTCAATATTAGGAAGTGACAGTCTAAAATAAAATCTTATTATATCCTATGAAAAATGCACAGCAGAATTATTTTATATCTCTTTTTCTTTCTGAACTGTTTTTCTTCTTAAGATTTTTAGCTGTTATTTCCTGGTAAACTGATTGATTAGCTTTTGTTCCAGTATGTAGTTTCACTTGGGGTTAAGATTAGACGTTATAACTGTGATAATAGTTTTATTATGTTGCCTTTGGTCAAGCAGAACGTTCTTGGTTTTTGTACGTGCAGTAACTTTCAGCTTGCTTCAGTCTCCGGCTGTCGTCATGGCAACTGTGCAGTTCATTGTTTTAAGTGGCATGGCAGGTTTTGAGACATAGGTAGTTTCCACGTAATAGGCAATCAGATTTAGGTTTTAGGTTAAAATGTCATTGAATTAAGTTTTATACAACATAGAGTAAGTTCATAATTTTTATACTTATTAGTACTAATGATAAGGTTTGTAATAGATTATAGTAGGATAATAGTTGTATTAGAATTTAGACATGGTATTATAAGGTAAGTAATTAATAAAGTATAAAAGACAATAGTTTAGATATTTGAAATTTATAGAAGTTGTGATAAAATTTTAGGTTAAGGATAAGTTCATAGGTAATTAATATACAATCATAGGGCAGTATAGAAATGTAGTAGGTTATAGATTATAAAATTATAGTATAAATTAAGTAATAAAATTAAGTCATTTA
>NW_007251611.1:882-18315 GCF_000164805.1 Carlito syrichta
TATTAATCGTTAAAATATTAAAAGTTATTAAAATTGGATTGAACTTAAAGTTAACTTGGAAAGCTTTTTAATCAGGGTTTAGAACATAGAGTATAATATGAATGATTTATTGAACATTGTGGAAAACATTTTGAACAATCTGTATTGAAATTGTGCACCTGTGATTCATACATCATGGAATTGTAATTGTTCACTGGGAACTTGAAAGTCTTGTGCTGGTACATGATTTGTAAAGTGCGTTACACATCAATGAACTTGTACGCCCCCAGCAAGTAATTGTCACACTGCTGAAGATTATAGAAAATGGTATATAAGTTGGAAAAAGTTTGAATAAAATTGGCTTCAGTCTTGGCCAGACTGTTCCCAGAAGAGCTGCCTCCGTGTGGTTTCTTCTCTCCGTTCTGATTCACCAGTGCGGTCCTAACCCCCCCTTGGTCAGTGCTGGTCACCGACAGTTTCCTATTGAGTCAATGGAAAAGAGATGAAAACACTTTACTTACAAGTCAGTTCATACTGCTCAGATCACAATACCAAATGGGGGAGGTGAAAACATTGACTGAAGTCGCAGAGGTCAACAGGGTGGAGGAGATTGTTGACATCTCATGAAGGGTGATGAAAGACGGGTCATGTGGTAGGGCAGGAAGGGCAGTACAGGGAAAGGAGGGACGCTTTTGCAGCCAATATGACCTGCAGAACTTGATGGACAAAAACACGTATGCCAACAGAAGATGAGGCTCATGTAGCAGAGGACAGTCCCTGGCACTTTTCTTTCCACCAGTTTTCCAATAAGCAGCATTAGTGCCAAAAACTCTCCCTTCCACTGTGATCCACTGATATTTGGGAAGTGAAGAAAATTATCGGGGACAAATTGCTGTCACCATATGCCACAACCTGTGCTTGCAAATGTATTCAATCTTAAGTCCTGTGCAGTAAGAAACAGCATCATAACACTCTAGTAAGATAACATATATTCCTGACACTTAGGCATCTGTGTCTGGGTCCACACAATCTCTCCCTCATCCCCATCACAGAAGCTCCTTCCTGCATCTTAAGAAAAGAGAGAATGAGAGAAGCTAGGAGTCCATCATTCATGTATCACAGCTGTTTTTCTGAGATCTTTCTACAGGACTTTCATATCCTACCTCTGATTCTCAAAACCTTGCAAGGTAAGGGTGACTATCCTGCTCTAAATCAAAGGGAACAGAGGACTCCAAATGGCAACTGTGGAACAACAGTCTAGCACCTCTCTCACCTAAAAAGACCGAGAATGGGGACAGATACCTGGACATGCATGTTTATTGCAGCATTATTCACAATAGCAAAAACATGAAAGCAGCCATGCTGCTCATCAAAATGGGACTGGATTTTAAAAATATGGTACATATACATGATGGAATATTATGCAGCCATAAATAAAGAAGGACAAAATCATGGACTTTGCAGCAACTTGGATGGACTTCATATCAATTTAAGTGGGGACCAAATTGAGGCTCATACTTTGCCTTTACAATAACCATTTGTATACCTAACCCTGAATTGTACCCCACATCTTTAAAGCTAAAAAAAAAAAAAACTCAAAAAGAAGAAGCAAATTCCCTGAAGCAGAAAGGATAATGGAGAAAACATTGGAACAGGCATTTTATGAGATCATCCAAGAAAACTTTCCTCATTTCACCAGAGACATGATCATTCTTGCACAAGAGATTGAGAAAACTTCTTCAATGCATCACATGAGAGGAACAACCCCTAGACACATAGTAATCCAGTTACATAAAATAGGTATGAAAGAAAAAATTCTAATGGCAGTGAGGGAGAATGGACAGACTTCATACCAGGGAAAGCCAGTTCCAATCACTACAGTCTTATCTGCAGAAACACTACAAGCTAATAGAGATTTAAGACCATTTTTTAATATTCTAAAAGATAAGCAATTTCAGTCAAGAATTTCCTACCCAGCCAAGCTATGTTTTATCAGTGATAGAGAATTAAAATCTTTCCAGACATCTGATCCTTAAGATAATATGCTAGCTCCAGAATGGTCCTTCAGGAGACACTTAAGAAAGTATATAACACAGAAATAAAAGGAATAGCCAGGAACATCACAAGAGTACAGGCAAACACAAAGTTAACAGAGCATACAGAGCAGTGTCAAAAATGAAACCACACATATATAAACCCAAAATTAAAAAGAAAACAAATAAGCTTTCATAAAGCCCTATCAAAGGAATAAACTCACTGATGATTTCAATAATCGGCTAGAATATGAATGGACTAAATGCACCACTGAGAAAACAAAGAATGGCAAACCAAATAAAAAAGGCATGATCCAACAATCTGCTGCCTCCAAGAAACTCATCTCATAGCAAAGGATACCCTCAGACTCAAAGTTGAAGGAAGAAAAATGAACTTTCCGGCATACACAAAACAAAAGAGAACAGAAGTAGCAATTCTAATAACAGACAAAAAAACCTTCAAGTCATCAAAAGTCAAATAGGATACAGAAAGACACTACATAATGATAAAAGGCTCAATTCATAAGTAAGAAATATCCATCCTAAACATGTGTACACCCAAAACAGGAGCACCAAGTTTTAAAATTCAACTACTATGTAACCTAGTAGGAGATGACATTGACCCTCACAAATCATCACTAGAGACTTAAATTCTGCCACTAACAGCTCTAACTAGATAAGTGAGGCAAAAGATCAATAAAGCAAATCAGAACCTCAACTCAATGCTTGACAAAGTGGATTTGATAGACATCTACAGAACACATAACACAAGAAATACCGAGTATACATTCTACTCATCACTACATGGAATATGGAATGTGTTCCAAGATTGATGACATTCTCAGGCATAAATCAAGCATAAATAAATTCCAAAAGACTGAAATAATACCATGCATCTTCTCAGATTACAGTGGAATACAAATAAACATCACCACTCACACCATCCCTGTGCAACACACAATAACAGGAACACTAAGCAAAACACTGTTGAATGACTTCTGGGTCAATATGGAAGTCAAGACAGAAATAAAAAGACTCCTGGGAACAAATGAAAACAAAGACACGTCTTATTAGAACTTCTGGAATGCCATTAAAGCAGTATTACAAGAAAAATTCATAACATTAAACACACACAACAAGAAAACAGAAATATCACAAGGAAACAGCCTAATATCACACCTAAGGAAGTTGGAAAGGCGAGACCACAAAAATTCTAACTTCAGCAGAAAAATCCACATCACCAAGATAAAATCACAACTTCAGGATATAGAGGACAAAAATATCATAGAAAAAATCAATAAGACACAATTCTGGTTCTTTGAAAGGATTAATATTATAGATTGACCCTAGCCAGATTGGATAAAAGAGACAAAGGGAGCCCAGATGATCGCAATTAGAAACACAAAAAGTGAAGTCTCAACTGGCCCTGAAGAAGTTCAAAAGAATACCAGGAATTACTATAAAATTCCTGTATGCAAATAAACTAGAAAACCTAGAGGAAATGGAGCACTTTTTGACATCACACAACTTCCCAAGGTTAAAACAAGAAGAAATAAAAAGTATAAACAGACCAATAATTATCCAGGAAATCGACTGAGTCATAAGATGTCCACCTACCAAAAAATGCATCAGACCAAATGACTTTCCAGGTGAATTCTACAAGACATATAAGAAGGAGCTGACACCCAATCTTACAGAAAGTTTTCCAGGCAATGGAGAAAGAGCAAATGCTCCCCAACTCATTTTATGAAACCAACATCATAGTGACACCCCAAACTGGCAAAGACCCAACAATGAAAACAAATTAAAGATCAATCTCCTTGATGAAAAAAAGATGCAAAAGTTCTAAATAAGATTTTAGTAAATCAGGTCCAACAACACTTCTTGAAGATCATCCATCATGACTATGTGGGTTTTACTTCTGTGATGCAGTGTTGGTTCAACTTTCTCAAGACCATAAATACAATTCAGCATGTCAACACATGTAAAACCAAGAACCACATGATTGTTTCATCAGATGCAGAAAAATAACAATAAGAGCTATCCATGATAAACTTACAGCCAAAATTTTGCTTAATGGGCAGAAATTGGAAGCAGTTCCCCTGAGAATGGAAACTAGACAAGGAAGCCTACTCTCACCACTCCGGTTTAACATAGTATTGGAAGTTCTAGCCAGAGAAATCAGGCAAGATAAGGAAAGCAGGGGTGCAAATAGGAAAAGAGGAGTCATGCTATCTTTCTTTGTGGATGGATATAATACTATATCTTGAAAACCCCAGGCCAATCTGTCAAAAGCCTCCTCATTCTAATAATCAACTTTGGTAAAGTCTTGGGGTACAAAATCAATGTGCAAAAGACAGTTGCATTTCTGTACATCAGCCACAAGCAGACACAGTGCCAAATAAAAAACAAAATCCCATTCTTAATAGCCACAAAAACGTGAAATAACTTGGCATGCTCCTAACCAGAGAAGATAAATACCTTTACAATAAGAACTACAAAGGACTGCTCAAAGAAATCAAGAATGACACAAACAAATCAGAAGAAATTCCATCCTCATGGATTGGATGAATCAACAATGTCAAGATGTCCATCCTACACAAGGAAATCTGCATTTTCAATGCAAAACTCATCAAGTTACCAAGATCATTTTTTACAGACCTGGAAATAACAATACATAAAATCATATGAAAGCAAAAACTATCAGAAATAACCACAACAATCCTCAGAAAGAACAAAGTGGGAGGTGTGTCACTTCCAGACTTTAAACATTACTACAAAGCTACAGTAACAAAAACAGCCTGGCATTGGTACAAAAACAGACACATAAACCAAAGGAACAGGGCAGAGATTATAGAAGCAAAAATTTGATTTATTAACCAACTCATCTTTGACCAAGCCACCAACAACAACCAATGGGAAAAGAAGGCCATATATAGCAAATGGTACTGTGAAATCTGGCTAACCGCATGCAGAAGAATGAAACAGGACCCTTACCTGTTTCCATGTTGGGAGGCTGAAGTGAGTGGATTGCCTGAGCCCGCGGGTTCGAGACCCGCCTGGGCAGCGAGACCTCATGTCTACAATAAATCGAAAAATCAGCCTGGCGTGGTAGAGCATGCCTGTAATTCCGGCTACTTGGAAGGCTGAGGCGGAAAGATCACCGGAGCCCAGCAGGTCGAGGCTGCGGTGGACGGGAGCGGCCACTGCACTCCAGTCTGGGCGACAGAGTGAGACTCCAACTCAAAAAAAAAAATCAACTCTAACTGGACCAAAGACCTAAATGTATAATCTGAAACTATTAGAACCCTATGAGAAAAGATAGGAAACACTATTATTATACATATTGTAGGCAAGCAATTCTTGATCAAAATCCCCAAAGCAAATGCCATAAAAGATAAAATAGACAACTGAGACTTTATCAAACATTAGTTAGAAACCATCAAGAGACTGGGGAGACAACAAACAGAATGGGGAGACAACAAAAAAAATGCTAATTATGTACCTGAGCAAAACTTAACATCAAGGATCAGCAAGCAACTCAGATGAGCTGAAAGGGAAAAAGCAAAGAATCCTATCAAAAGGTGAGCAAAGGACATGAATAGACAATCCTCAGAGGAAGTTATATAAGCAGCCAACAGATAGAAGAAAAATTGAGCTGAGTATCACATGTTCTTACTCATAAGTGGACCTTGAACAATTACCATAATACTATAAGAAAAGGAATAACAGTAGTGGGAAACTTCAGGGGGCAGGAGGGTGGTTGGGGAGGTGGTATTGACAGCAGTCAATATCTGCCAGGAGTAGTGGGGCACACCTCATCAACAAGGGTAACTGCACAATGAATAATTGTATGCCTCACCCTAAATTGTACTCCGCAATTTTAAAATAAAAATTGAAAGAGAGAGGAAAGAAATGCTCAGTCTCACTAATCATCAGAGAAATGGCAATCAAAACCACCATAAGATACCACCTAATTCCAGTAAGAATGGCTCTCAGCAATAAAAAACAAACAAAACAACAGATGCTCTCAGTGTACATTGTTGGTGGGAGTTCAGGCTAGTTCAACCCGAAAGCAATGTGGTGATTCCTAAGAGAACTTCCAGAAATTCCAGACAATTTAGCAATGCTTCTCCTGGGAATATACCCAGAAGAACATAAATCATTCTATCAAAAAGACACTTGCATGCACATGTTTACAGCTGCACTATTCACAAACCTAAAACATGGAACTAAACCCACTGAAAAGTAGACTGGATAAAGAAAATGTGGTACATATGCACGATGGAGTATTATACAGCCATAAAGGACAAAATCATGGAATTCAAGCAAATTGGATGGAGTTTGAGACCATCATACTTAGTGATCTATCACAGAAACTAAGAACAGAATACTGAGTGTTCTCATTCATAAATGGAACTTGAATATTAATCACATTTACACAAGAGAGGGATTGGCACTTACAGGACACATCTAGAGAAGGGATGAATGGAGGAATCACATAGCATCACAAAGGGTACCTGGTCCTAAACCAGGGGAAGTGAGGGCCAGATGGACGTCCAAAGTTCACCTGCATGTAGCCTTCTTGTGTAGATAATCCTGACTTGTACCTACATATCTATAATAATCATAATAAAAAAAGAGTAGCCGAAAAAAGCAAAGGGAACAGAGGATATTAATGAAGGAGAAATTCTCCTAGGGTCACGCAGATTACAAAAGCTTGCAGCCTCTCAGATTCCTCCCCTTATTCTCCCTGATAAAGGTTGTTTTGCTTTCGAGAAGTGCTATCTGGGGCCCAAATATCGCTAGGGAATTGCAGACACTTGGAGTCTACAGAGGTACTAACTGGGATAAGGTTTTCTGATAGAACAATGCTACTTACAGAAGTTTCTTAAACATAGCTGTGGTATTTTAATGCACTATGATATTAAACACCTTTTGTGCATGAGAGAATGAGGTGGCAACTTAAAATCACAAAAGTAAAACAAGCATGTTTGATTTCAGGTGGAGAAGTCCTATGTCGTAGCATCAGAGAGCTCACCATCTGTAACTGCTGCAGAGGCCACAAGAGACTCAGCTTATATGATCTTTCTTTCAGGTTTCTTTGGGAAGTGGCGCTGAAGGTAATTAGTGCTTTTCGATCCTAACTATCTCACTCCCAGTGTACATTTTCTATTACAAGTATCTCACCTCTGACATTTCAGAATATTTCATCAAGAGCCCTACCGAGATGTCACTTGCATAGCACAGCCATCAACAGAGATGGGGCAGTGATGAATTATGCAATTTTCTTTGTCAAAGGGCATTCAACATTGCACAAAACACAGAGAATAATGTTGGATGAAGGAGTGTTCAAATTTTTGATTTCTGAAGATTACAGCAGATATCCTATGGATGTTAATAATAAAATGTAAATCAGAAATGGAATGAATAACAGTAGCACAAAAAATCCCACATTTTTTGGGAAAGACACAGCAAAATCTAAAAGGAAGAGGGTCAGTCAGGGTCCACTTCTCCATGAGACTTCAGGCACTGTAGTTAAATGGCATCTTCTCATGTTATTTCCATAACTACCACAGAGAAAACCATTCAGTCCTCAACCCTGAGTATTTATATGTTCTGGAGGTGCCACCAAAGATGAGCAGCCAAGAATGGAGAAGACTGTAGGTTCTGGGGAAGATTTTGCTTTTTGAAAAGTAAAGTACAGAAATATACCACAAGAAGACACAATCAGGGACAAGGCCAGAAGACAGTGCTGTATGAAAAGATGAGTTTCCTGAAATTTTTGCAATGAAAATGACCACATCCTTTATGTTGTTCTGCTTTTGTGTTCTCATTTGGGATCCCACTGCTGTTCCTTATGTAAATTGAATGAGGTTTTGAATCTGCTGAAGGTGGGAGAAGACACTCACTCTAACTTGCATGTTCTAGGAAGAATAAGAAACCCTTCACATGTCCTCCTGCAGCTCACTTTCTTCTCTACACATGAGTCCTACACATGCCCCAGGTAAACCCTGAACCCCCTACCCTTTTTCTTGAGGATGACACCACATAGCTCTGGTCCAGGTGTTTTCTTGACCAATCACTGAATTGTAGACTGGTCAGGGACCAAACTAGCTGGAAATCAACTCTAAATAAAGAGTATCATATTTAAAGTATATAACAGAGGAAATCATTTACATATCAGGGGAAATAACCCACATATCTGAGGAAATCACTTACAGAACGACAAAATAGGAACAGCCTTAGATGGGAAGATCATCAATAAACCCTTGACTTGACTAGTACTGCTCCTTCTTTAAGCCATGTGGACATTTATTTTTAAATTATATTTATGTATTTTTATTTTTAAATTTTTATTTTATTATAGAGTTGTGGAGTACTTGTGCATACTTACTACATAAGTAAATTTTGTGCAGGTGACATTTGGACTTGTAACAACACCCTGATAGTGGATCTGGCATCCAGTGTGTTGCTGTGTGCCCATGAGGACATTTTAAAACTCCCTCAATGTATATTTAATCTACTTTTCATATCAGACCACATAATGAAATATTTATGGCCAGAAATTGATTTAAAGTGATTAATATCATAGTAATGAGAAAAGTAAAGATTGACAGACATTAACTATAAATTTTAGTGTTACACTTACAATGTTAGAGGAGTGAAATTCAATGGAAATTTAGCTTACTATATTTCCCAATAAATAAAACAAAAAGAACAAAGAAAGTTCTCAAAACCGAAAATAATTGTTCATGTTTTAAAGCAGGTCTTGATACAATCTTGATTCACCAAGACATAGCAAGAAACATATCCTGTCATCAGAACATATAGCTCCTAGTCTAAAATATTGTTTGCACTACTCAACTCAAATAAAAGAAAAATAAAGGTGTCAGCACTGACTCAAGGTGGGAAGGGGAGCTAACCTATTTCCCTTGTTCCCTTGTAGTGTCCTCCCTTTCTTTCGTAGTAACTTAGAGGTCAGGGTGTGGCAAGGATGTCCACAGTCAGTAGAAAAGCTTGAGTGTCATCATTCACAGTCCAAGAGCCATGTGGCTGGGGCACCTGAGGGAAACAGTATCTTGCCACCCTGTGACACAGTAAGTGCTCGGAACTGCTTCCAGGACACATCACAATTACCACTGGAGAAGATGATTGTGTGTTTATGCAGCAGAAGTTAACATGTTACCTCCACAGAGAGCTCGTACATCTGTTTGGAGGGCTGTGTGTGTCTAGGCTTCTTGTATCTGGTTCCTGCATCTTTTGTGCCCCATACAGTCCCTGTTTTTTCATTCTTTCCAGACTTGAAGACAGGAAGAATGCAGTTGAATACGAACTAGAACACCATATTTTTTTATCAGACACTAAATGCTTCATCTAAATTGAATAGAAACATCCATAAGTGTCCTTCACAGTTGTGCACCTGGCCTTCAAGTAGATGGACTCCCTGTTCTGCTTGACCATCTCCCTCTCCAAAGCATGAAACTTGAGCTGTAGGAGAAAAACACTTTTAAGTTTCGACATGAAGACAATATACGAAAGCAAGAAAAAAAAAAACTTTACCCAATTGTCATGAGCATTTTTTGCATAAGTGGTGATCTGAAAAAGCAAGCACACCAGAAACCATAAATTAGAAAGTCTAGGGCTTTAAATTTTCAGCATCAGGCACTAAAGGTTTCTGCTTCTGTTGGACAGATGCTCCTTACCTGGTGTCTTAAGTTGTGCTCCACTTTCTGCTGCTTCTCCTCCTTCTTGAATTCTTTTCCTATGGCTTAGGATTATTTTCATCAGATAAATACATTATTGAATATAATTTTAAATAATCTGTTATTGTCCCATTGTCCTCATAAAGTACAATTACATAATGTATCCAAATATATATAACGTATTCTGTATGATTATAAAAGTACAGTAGGATGCAACCTGTTGCTATATTGTTTTCTTCTCTGCTGTTTAATGCCTGCTGAGTTCTGAGTTAGCATAATTTCCTGTCTTTTATCACTATTTCCAAATTGATCCTCCATTGAGTATATAAAGCTCTAGTCTCCTTACCATATCATTGGGCAGGGAAAACTGGGCTTATGAAATGGCACAATCCTTTTTATGGATGTGATTCATCCTACACCAAAATGGTTTCCTAGTGATATTGTCTATACTATTCCTAGAAAAGTTTGAGTAAACTGAGATACCACACAACTTGGTCAGCATTGGGAATCTGGAAATGTTTAATTATTTAACTGTTTTTGGTCACTGGTAAAGCAGAATGAATTTTTTCTTGTGTACATTCTGTATGTATGTCCTCTGATTATTTGTTTATATATTTGTGTGTGTTCATTGAGTCAAAGCATTGTGCAAAACTTTAAAACAAAAGAATCCAACAGAGGCTTCCTGAGAGGCTTTTTCTTTGTTTTGGAATTCACTTGTCGGTCTGAATTTCTTTTTTTCTACCCCTGACAGCTTCTCTCCATTCTGACTGTACCTTTTTTTTTTTCATTTTCAGTTTTCTGGATGTCAAATCAGTGTGCATTATCCAATACCCTTTTGAAATTCTGCCTTTCCTCCCTCCCGGTATCTGAATGCCATAATTCAAAAATCCCATGTCTATTTTCCCATAAATGTACAGTCTGACAAATACATCAGAGGTTGAAATGGAGTATCCCATTAGGGACAAAAACAATATGACTCTGGTCTGCTGGCAAGTCCCTTACAGTTCTGAGCTCACTTCATAGCATGATTCATATGTTAGTATTTATTAAATATTAGCTTAATAAAGTAATACACAAAGCACCTATGAGATGCACTGTGTTCTGGGGTCAGATTTGTCATTGAGACAGTGAAATCTCACTTATTTCCTCTGGGAAACCAATAATAACCATTTCATTATTAATAAATCCATCAGGATATAGCAGGGGATCATTGCTTCTCCGATTTCTCCCATGAAGGAACCTGATCCTCAGTCAAAGAAAGGCTGGTTCCAGGACCCACACAATCTACCTTAGAATGATCTTTATAGGGCATAGTGTTAACCCTATTTGTCACTCCTGGACATATCTTTGATTCAGGAATGCAATACTTGTCATCTACTTTAAAGACCCTTGTTGAGGGAAAAATGAAATCTTAGTACTGGCCACAGCTGCTGAATGGTCCGTAGTCCAGGTGTTCTCTCTTAGAATCAGATAACAAGTGGGAAACTATGACCTCTGTTTTCATCTACTTTTAGAAGGATGAGTTCACAGAAAATAGAGGCAAAAAGAGCAAAGACCTAAAAAGATAGATTTGTTGTGTAGTCCTCAGACTACTTCATTATTCTGATTCATAAGATCTCACTTGATACCTGATTTAATATGGATGACATGTAAAATTAACAGAACTCAAGGAAACAGGGATAAAAACAATTAACAGGGAAATTTCATGCATTTTTTTTCCTGGCTATAAAAACAATCCATCATAAAATGCTTTCTGGAATGCCCTAATGCAGTGGGTTAGTTGTGAAGTGCTGAGAGGGTTCAGGTACCCTCCCATCCTAAAGATGCTCACAGTTCAAGTCAAATAAGACATAAGGACATAGCTACCCCTGTCATACACATGGGAAGAAATAACCCAAGACCTGAATCTTGAGAGAAGCCTGGGAAAGATTCTGCTTTTACATGGTAAGTAAATCTGAAGACCCTGATCTCCCCAGAGAACAATAGAAAACACTGGACAGAATATAAAACATATGATTGAATGCATCCAATTGCTTGCATCTTGTAAAGAAATATGAGGCCAAGTTGGGTAAGAAAAGAACTGAGGACTAAGGTCAGGCTAGATGTGAAGACAGTTTCCACCAGTTTCATCACCGAATTCAAAAGAGACTACAGAGATACAAACAAGTGGAGAGGATTTTACATAGATTCAGGTGCTTTAAAGGAAAATGCATGGAGTTCATGGTCTGTTAAAGGAACTTCGCCCAGTCTAGTTCACTGGTTTTGGTTGGGACTCCGATGTTACACACTAGGAAAAAAGATGGACAAAACAATGCACTGGCTTCTCCAGGGACTGACTCTACAGTGAGTGATGCCAATTGTTGTCTAAATTAAGGGGTTGGCCAAAGTAAATTCCCCTTTTTTGCAACAAGATAACATCATAGTAGGTCTCAATTTTTTCTAAAAATTTTGTCCCAGTCTCTTGCATTTAATAAAAATAATTAGACATAAAATAGGACAATACAATGTGATAGGATCAAAATCTAAAGGACTGTAAAAATGGATCCAGAGGTGATTCAAATATTAAAGTTAACAATACTGGCAAGAGTACCTCCTCTTCCCCCAAATAAATGACAAAGAAAAATATATGAAGGGAAGTGAAAATTGCAGATGATAGAAATCAAGGCAAGAAGGGCAAGCACAGTTATTTAACAACTGAATGAGACACAAATATTGCAGAAATGATTGCAAAGGAAATTACAATTGTTTTCATTAGTCAATGCATGTGTCATACAAAAGTATTGGTATCACTGAACACATGGACATCATACTTACTTTTCCTCCAGCATCTTCATTTGTAGATTTCATATAGACTGTTTACACTTCTTTTCGGTGTTTTGAGTTCAGCTTTGTTTGCTGCTTTCACAGATCTCAATGTGTCATCATCTTTGTCTTCCAGGCTTTTAAAAAATATTCTGGAATGGTTAAAACAGTTTACTTTTTGTGTGTGCACATGGGTATGAAACCTTGGCTTCAGTAAGGAGAGGAGAAGGTGAGAATTCTAAAGACAGGAATCCTTTGTTTCTCATCCCAGGTATGCTAGGAGGACTTCCTCCCCACGAATAACATACCACAGATATTTCATTTACATCTTCTGTCTTTCAGAAAGATTTGAGAAAAGACATTTAAGAAATAATGAGCAATGGAGAGACACCTCTTATCAACAAGGGTGCCTGAACGAAGCATATTTTTATACCTAACCCTTAACTGTACCCCACAATATCATAATAAAAATATTGATTATTAAAAAAAAGAACAAATGAAAACTTTAAGATAAAAAAAGAAATAATGAGCAGCTGGATGCAGGGGTTCATGCCTATAATCCTAGCACTCTGGGAGGCTGAAGTGACAGGATTGCCTAAGCCAACATGTTTGAGACCAGCCTGGACAACTTGGTGAGACCTCATCTCTACAATAAATCAAAAAATTAGTTGGGCATGGTGGTACATGCCTGTAGTTCCACCTACTTGGAGGGCTAAGGTGGAAGGATCACCTGAACTCAGCAGTTCAGAATGATCACCTACACTCCAGCCTAAGTGACAGAGTTAGACTCTGACTCAAAAAAAAAAATATTTATCGCACACCATTTTGAATATGCTGAAACACTTCAAAACTGTACATTTAAACATTATTAAGATTGTTGTCATCTTATGAATATTTTACCACAAGTAAATTTTTTTTTTCAAGTTTGGAAAAGTAACTTCAAGTAATTATGTTTTGTTTTCTAAGTTAAAAAACTCCTGGAAGTTCCATTTCATTACCGCTTTTCCTTGATCTTCAGTGAAGCATTGTCCTTGGATCCCTTCTCATTTTCAGATTTACTTTTTTCCTTCCCTCGCCATGGATTTGCTAAGACAAGTTTGAACCTAGCATCCAACATCCACAACAATGACTTAATTCCCATGAAAAAAGTTCATTTAGTTATAATATGATTTAGTCTGTTAAGCCATGAATGATCTCTTTCTCATCAAAGTTAATACATACAATTGAAATCCCTTAGTGAATGAGGGTAGTTTACCTCTGAAATTCCTGAAGTGTTTATTGAAACAAGAACTTTCAAGTTCTTTGTATAATTTTGTTTTTCCAATATCTGCACATGTGATAAAAACAATTAAATAGAAGCACCAGGTGATATGGCAGAAATATTACACAACATGTACACATATCCCACAGCACCCACTTAGTTCATGGAACAGGGGATGTTCTTAGCATAGGGCCAGGAAAAATGTCAAGCATATAAAGAGATGAGAAATAAAAACAATTTCTAAGATTATGAAACATAATTAAATTGCATTAACTTATATTCACAGCAAGAGGACATTATCTAACATTATGAAAATAAAGTAACTTTTTAGTTTTATTTTTTGTGCCAAAGGTAGCAAGTTTAAGTTACTTTTTACATCTAAGAACATATATATGTAAATAAAAATCCTATTTCAGTAATTCATATTTAAAAATTTTCAAGTATCTGTCATGGCTTCAAGTAGTTGCATTTTCATCTATAATAAAATAGATGATAGACAAAGCAAGCACCCTATATCTATAACATTTTTGTCCTCCAATTATCAAGACACCCAAGCAGTTGCCTCTTAAAAAGCCCTTCATTTTGGCACATTTGATCACTTCCAGCCAATTATTTCAACATCATGGAAAGAACATTCAGAGTGTGGACTGATTGGCTACACAAAAACGTTCAATGACTTCCTGCTGCCCAGCAGGCTGTCCTTCCTGAGAGACAGGGCAGGGGATCTTAAAACATGTTTTATGAAATCAAAATGCACTGAATACAACCTTGGAGTTGCCACATACACTCTCAAGAACTTAGATAAAATACAATTCCTCTGATACAATTCATCTCCAAGATGCGAATGTTATCTCCTACCATACAGGTGACCAACATGCAAGTAACCCCATCTCCAGGCATGTCACAAATGCAAAGCCCCTAGAACTCAGCACACAATACCAGAACCCTCTGACAGGCACTTAATTCTCTCATTTGTCCCTAATCTTATCTTCTCTTTTTTCATCATAAGAGCTCTACAGATTAGGATTATAAACACCAGGAATGCTGTAATCATGGTCACAAACCCTAGCATTTGAGGACCTAGTATGTGCCAGGTGGATACTCTGACACTCAACAGACTACATGAATTAATCTTCACAGTCTAAGAGAAATGCACAGATTTCAATTGCCACAGTTTACAGCAAGTTCATTTAGATTCATTCTCCACTGGCATTAAAGGATCTTGTTGCTTAACACTCATAACATATGTTACAAATATGTAGTGTGACATACATTTTACCTGGCCATATATGGTTTTTTCTCTAACTCTTAAGTTTTCTGATAGGCTCAGGTCATGCCTTTATCAGATTTCCATTTCACCAAATGTCAGATGTTGCCAATGCACTACCTCAACATTTTTGACTCATGTAATCATTTGCTTCCTATTTCTGTGTAATGATAAACCTTAATCCTTTAATTTTTTTTAACTTTAAAGATGAGGGATACAATTCAGGGTAAAGTACATAAGTAGTCATTGTACAGGTAAAGTTTGGGCCTCTCATTGTTCCTCACTTTGCCTGGTTTGGGATCAGGTACCTTAATAATGTTATATGCCCCCCCCCGCCAGTGACTTGCTGCTGCCAAGCCCTTTCTTGTAGTATTATGAGAAATGTTCAAGGTCCACTGATGAGTGAGATCATATGTGTCTCAGTTCTTTGTTTCTGTGAAAGATCACTGAATATGATAGACTCTAACCCATCCAGTAGCTGTGATGTACATAATTTTGAGCTTCTTTATGGCTACATAATATTCCATCACGTGTATGCTCCACATTTTTTAAAACCAGTTCACTTTTGATAGGCAGCATGGTTGGTTCCATGTTTTTCCTGTTGTGAATAGTGCTGCAATCAACATGCATGCACCAGTATCATTTTTTGTAGAATTGTTTGAGTGCCTTTGGTTATATTCCTGGAAGGGGGATTGCTGGGTCATATGTGTCAGTGACCCGCACCGACCGAGGGGGGGTTAGGACCACACCGGTGAGTCAGAACGGTGAGAAGAAACCACTCGGAGGCAGCTCTTCTGGGAACAGTCTGGCCAAGACTGAAGCCAATTTTATTCAAACCTTTTCCAACTTATATACCATATTCTATAATCTTCAGCAGTGTGACAATTACTTGCTGGGGGTGTACAAGTTCATTGATGTGTAACGCACTTTACAAATCATGTATCACAAGACCATCACAAGACTTTCAAGTACCCAGCGAACAATTACAATTCCATGATGTATGAATCACAGTTGCACAATTTCAATACAGATTGTTCAAAATGTTTTCCACAATGTTCAATAAATCATTCATATTATACTCTATGTTCTAAACCCTGATTAAAAAACTTTCCAAGTTAACTCTAAGTTCAATCCAAGTTGACTAACTTCTAATATTTTTAACGATTAATATTATCAACTGAACACTATACTATAATCTATAAGCTTACTTAAATGACTTAATTTTATTACCTTAATTTTATACTATTTTATTTTATAATTCTTATAACCTACTACATTTCTATACTGCCCTATGATTGTATATTAATTACCTATGAACTTATCCTTAACCTAAAATTTTATCACAACTTCTATAAATTTCAAATATCTAAGCTATTGTCTTTTATACTTTATTAATTACTTATCTTATAATACCATGTCTAAATTCTAATACAACTATTATTCTACTATTATCTATTACAAACCTTATCATTAGCATTAATTAGTATAAAAATTATGAACTTACTCTATGTTCTATAAAACTTAATTCAACAACATTTTAACCTAAAACCTAAATCTCATTGCCTATTTTGTGGAGGCTACCTACGTCTCAAAACCTGCCATGCCACTTAGAACAATGAACTGCATAGTTGCCATGACGATAGCCGGGGGCTGAAGCAAGCTGAGAGTTTCTGCACGTACAGAAACCAAGAACGTTCTGCTTGACCAAAGGTAACATAACAAAACTATTATCACAGTTATAACGTCTAATCTTAACCCCAAGTGAAACTTCATACTGGAACAAAGGCTAATCCATCAGTTTACCAAGAAATAACAGCTAAAAATCTTAAAAAGAAAAACAGTTTAGAAAGAAAAAGAGATATAAAATAATTCTGCTGTGCATTTTTCATTGGATATGATAAGATTTTATTTTAGACTGTCACTTCCTAATATTGAAAATTCTGTTGTCTTATAATACACTGGTTACTATTCATATGCACGCACTTGATGTTATATCCTTGTGTCAGAGGCGACCTTCTGTATAGGCCTTCATAGACCTCAGCTGTGTAGCTGCAGATGTTGGCTCCCAACACATATGGAAGGCTGATATTTACATCTTTTAGAAGTTGCCACACTGTTTTCCACAGACGTTGTACTGACACACACTCCCACCAATGGTGTCAAAGCGTTCCTTTATGTCTGCATCCTTGGAAGCACCTGTTGCTGTTTTTTTTAAAGTTGTTAATGATGGCCACACTGACTGGAGTTATGTGATATCTCAGTATGGTTTTTATTTGCATTTCGTTGATGATTAGTGAGGCTGAGTGTTTTATATATATATCTGCTGGCTGCTCATAAATCTTCCTTTGAGGAGTGTCTACTCATATATTTGCCCACTTTTTAATA
>NW_007251612.1:0-678 GCF_000164805.1 Carlito syrichta
CCATGAAAAATTGCTCCAAAACATTTGGGGAGCTCGAAGCTCTCTTTCTGGTTTGTCCCGTAGCAGACTCCTGGGGAATTTTTTGGACTGGGGACGCGTGCAGCAAAGATTCTTTATTCGTACTTAGTTGGAGGCCGTGTAGAGTCCTCTATGTGTGGACTCTCTTTCCCTAGATTCCTGTTTCGAAACCCTGATTCTTGTTTAGCTTTTAGTAAGACGTCATGTAGATTTTTTGATAGATGAACCGTGGAAAAGAGATTTCTTCTTCTTTCTTAGCAAGAGGCCATGTAGTTTCCTGCATATGAGGATTGCTATTACCCACATTCATGCCTCGAAACCCTGATTCTTCTTTAGGCATTTGCAAGATGCTGTGTAGATTTTCAGGACTGAGGACTCAGATAACACAGATTCCTTATATTTAGCAACAGCCATGCAGTTGCCTGTATATGAGTACTCCTGTTCACAGATACATGCATCGAAAGCTTGATTCTTGTTTAGATCTTAGGAAGACGCCATGTACTTTTTAGGGCATTGAGAAAACATGTCACCCAGATTCCTAATTATTTCTTAGGCAAAGTCAGTGCAGTTGCCTGTATATGAGGATTTCATTTCCCTAGATTATGCTTCAAAAACCAAAATTTGTGTTTAGCCCTTAGCAAGACAACCTTAAGATTTTTT
>NW_007251612.1:2114-3217 GCF_000164805.1 Carlito syrichta
CCAAAAGGTCATGTAATTGCCTGTAAATAAGGACTCCGTTTCCCAGATTCATGCTCGAAAACACCATGATTCGTGTTTAGCCCATAGCAAGACGACCTGAGGTTTTTTTGGGATTGAGGACACGAGTAACGCAGATTTCTTATTCTTACTTAGCAATAGGCAGTGAAGTTTCCTGTATGTGAGGACTTCCATTACCCAGATTCCTACTTCAAAAACCTGATTCGTGGTTACCTCTTAGGAAGACGGCCTGTAGTTTTTGGGATTGAGGACTCAAATAAGGAAGATACTTTATTCTTCCTTAGCAATATGACGTGTAGTTTCCTGTATATGTCCACCTCCATTACCCAGCTTCCTGCTTCACTCTGCAGGATGTCGAGACTGTCCCTGGTGACCGAGAATTCCAGTTTTTTGCATATCAAGAGAAAGACGTCCATAATGTTCTTTGGGAACTGGAATCCACGATTCCTGGTTCCACTTCACAAGACCTCCCCAAAATGTAGAATCTTCCAAACCCAACATCCCATTTCCGACCTGCAAGCCCACAAGAATTTTCTGCACTTTGAGGTCACCTGAATCGAGGAATTTTGTACCAATATAACTTTGATTTAGGGGAATATGATTATGGTCGTAGATATTCCTAGGAAAAAAAAGGTTTCGTAGGGCCAGATCCTTGATTGCATCTAACAAGAGGACCAGAAAGTTCCTGAGCATCTCTAATGACAGATTTAGCATATCCACGGAGCAAGTAGTTCTGAAAATGTATGGACACAGAAGCCTAGATTGCTGATTAAACTTTATCAAGGGGCCCGGTAGATTCCAGAAAACAGAACTCCTAGAACCAGATATTCTTTTCGTTCTCAGTAAGATGTCCTGATTTTTCCTGTCGATATGGATTCCAAACTCAGTATATCACAAGACAGATGCCCAGAAGTTTCCTAGCGACGTGGATTCCATGATTTCTGTTTACCTTTAAAAATACATACTAAACATTTGGCAACTGCAAAACCCTTGTCGCGTCTCAAAATAAAAAGAGACATGGAAGGGGAAGGATTACAGGGTTCACCTTAATATCAGAGGTACATCCAAATATGGCAAGAAGATTC
>NW_007251612.1:3447-7843 GCF_000164805.1 Carlito syrichta
GAGGCCATGTAGAGTCCTCTATGTGTGGACTCTCTTTCCCTAGAATCCTGTTTTGAATCCTGATCTGTTTCGCCTTTAGTAAGACGCCATGTAGATTTTTTGATAGACGAACCGTGGAAAAGAGATTTCTTTTTCTTTCTTAGCAAGAGTCCATGTAGTTTCCTGCATATGAGGATTGCTATTACTCACATTCATGCCTCGAAACCCTGATTCTTCTTCAGGTGTCAGCAAGATGACCTGTAGATTTTCAGGACTGAGGACTCAGATAACAAAGATTCCTTATATTTAGCAACAGTCGTGCAGTTGCTTGTATATGAGTACTCCTGTTCACAGATACATGCATTGAAAGCTTGATTCTTCTTTAGATCTTAGGAAGACACCGTGTACTTTTTGGTGATTGAGAAAACATGTCACCCAGATTCCTTATTCTTTCTTAGGAAAAGTCAGTGCAGTTGCCTGTATATGAGGATTTAATTTCCTAGGTTATGCTTCAAAAGCCCAAATTTGTGTTTAGCCCTTAGGAAGACACCCTGATGCTTTCTTGGGAATGGAGGACACGTGGAAACATGATTCCTTATTCTCCTTTAGCAATAGACAGTGCAGTTTTCTGTGTATGAGGACTGCCATTATACAGATTTCTTCTCCTAAAACCTGAATGTTGGTTTCCTCTTAGCAACATGCTCTTTAGGTTTTTCTGATGGAGGACTCGTGTAAGCAAGATTCCTTATTCTTGCCTAGCAACAGGTCATGTAGTGTTCTGTATATGAGGACTCCCATTACTGAAATTCAGGCTTCATTCTCAACAAGAAGCAAAGATATTTCCTGGTGACCTAGAATTACAGTTACTTGGATATGAAGAGAAAGACTCCCATAAAGTTATTTAGGAATTGGAACCCACGATTCCTGGCCCCTTTTCAAAAGACACACTAAAAATTTGGCGACATAGGACACCAGATTGCTGTTTAAACCTTATCAAGAGACCTTGTGGATTTAAACGATTGAGAAAACCAAGAACCGGATTCCCATTCCGTTCTCAGCAAGACGCCCTATTTTCCCAGTCCATGTGGATTCCATAAGTCTGTACACACAATGCAGATGCCCAGATGTTTACTAGGGATGTGGAATCCATGTATCCTGGTTACATTTTAATGATTCGTACTAAATACTTGTCAACTGCAAAATCCTCGCCCCCTCTGCAAATAAAGTACAAACGGAAATTTAAGGATTACCAAGTTCATCTTATGAACAAAGTTACATCCAAATTCGGCAAAATGATACTTCTTTCCTGGAATCTAGCCTTAATTGTCACAAGGAACCTAAGGGACTTGTACTACCAGATACCAGATTACAACTCTCAAGATGACCAGAATGTTGCAGGAGTCCTGAAATGACTGATTCATAATACCCACAAGCCAAATATCTCTGAAACATGAGATGAGCTCGAAGTCATGATTTTTGTTTATACCGCAGCAAGACACCCTGAGAATTTTTCAGACTGTGGACTAGTGTATCACAGATTCATTATTCTTCCTTTTCTGGGGACCATGTAATGTCCTGTATATGAGGACTCCCTTTCCCGAGAATCCTGTTTGGAAACCCTGATTCTTGTTTTGCAATTAGAAAGATGTCATGTAGATAATCTGATGGAGGAACCGTGTAGAATAGGTTTCTTATTTCTCCTTAGCTAGAGATCGTGTAGATTCTGTATATAAGGACTTCTGTTACCTGTGTTCCAGCTTCTAAACTCTGATTATTATTTAACCCACAGCAGATGGCCTGTTGATTTTCCTGACTGAGGTTTGTTATAACCTCGATTCTTTTTCTTCCTTGACAAGAGGCTGTGTATTGTCCTGTATAAAAGGACGCTCATTAGATAAATCCTGCTTCGAAACTGTGATGCCTTTTTAACACATTTCAAGATGCTTTGTAGATTTTTGAGAATGATGACACGTGTAACCCAGTTTCCTTATTCTTTCTTAGCAAAAGTTCATGTAGTTGCCTTTAAATAAGGACTCCATTTGCCAGATTCATGATCGAAAACACCATGATTCGTGTTTAGCCCATAGCAGGACGACCCGAGGTTTTTTAGGATTGAGCACACGAGTAACGCCGATTCCTTATTCTTACTTAGAAATAGGCAGTGAGGTTTCCTGTGTGTGAGGACTCCCATTTCCAGATTTCTACTTCAAAAACCTGATTCGTGGTTACCTCTTAGGAAGACAGGCTGTAATTTTGGGTTTGAGGACTCATTTAAGGAAGATTTCTTATACTTCTTAGCAATATTACGTGTAGTTTCCTGTATATGACGACCTCTGTTACCCAGCTTCCTGCTTCACCCTGCAGGATGTCGAGACTGTTCCTTGTGACCGAGAATTCCAGTTTTTTGAATATCAAGAAAAAGACGTCCATAGTGTTCTTTGGGAACGGAAAATTCAAGATTCCTGGATCGCCTTCACAACACCTCCCCAAAATATGGAATATTCCAAACTCAAACCCCAATTCCTACCTGCACACCCACAAGAATTTTCTGTACTGTGAGGTCACCTGAATCGAGGAATTTTGTACCAATATACCTTTTGATTCTGGGGAATATGATTATGGTCGTAGAAGGTCCCAGGAAACAAAAGGATTTCTAGGGCCAAATCCTTGAATACAACAAACAAGAGGACTAGAAAGATCCTGAGGATGTTTAAAGACAGATTTAGCGTATCCACGGAGCAAGGAGCTCTGAAAATGTAGGGACCCAGAAGCCCAGATTGCTGATTAAACCTTATCAAGAGGCCCTGTAGTTTCCCGAAAATGAGAATTCCTAGAACCGGTTTTCCTTTTTATTCTCAATATGATACCCTGATTTATCCTGTAGATTTGGTTTCCAAATTCAGTATATCAAAAGACAGATGCCCAGAAGATTCCTAGGGACGTGGTTTCCATGATTCCTTGTTACCATTAAAACTACGTAGTAAACATTGGGCAAGTGCAAAACACTTGTCCCGACTCAAAATAAAACAGAAACTGAAGGGGAAGGATTACAGGGTTCACCTTAAGACCAGAGTTACATCCAAATATGGCAAGAAGATTCTTTTTGTCCTGGAATCTGGCCTTAGTTGTTCCAAGGAACCTAATGGACTTGGAGTGCCCCTTACCCATTTACAACTTTTAAGAGGACCAGAATGTTGCTGAAGTCCTGAAATGACCGATTCATAATATCCACATGCTAAATTTCTCTGAAACATTTGGGAAGCGCGAAGCTCTGTTTCTTGTTTGTCCCATAGCAGACAACCTGGGAATTTTTTGGATTGAGGACGCGTACAACAATGATTCTTTATTTGTACTTAGTTGGAGGCTATGTAGTGTCCTGTATGTGAGGCCTCTCTTTCCCTTGATTCCTCTTTCGAAACCCTGATTCTTGTTTAGCCCTTATTAACACGCCAAGTAGTGTTTTTGATAGAGGAAACGTGGAGAACAGATTTTTTTTTCTTTTCTTAGCAAGAGGCCATGTAGTTTCCTGTATATGCGGATTGCTATTACCCACATTAATGGCTCGAATATATGATTCTTCTTCAGCCTTTAGCAAGATGCCCTGTAGATTTTCAGGACTGAGGGCTCGTATAAACCAGATTCCTTATTTTTAGCAACAGTCGTGCAGTTGCCTGTATATGAGTTCTCATGGTCAATGATAGTGGCGTCAGAAGCTTGATTCTTGTTTGGATCTTAGGTAGACGCCGTATACTTTTTTGGAGATTTAGAAAACATGTCAACCACATTCATTATTCTTTCTTAGGAAAAGTCAGTGTAGTTGCCTGTATAGGATGATTTCATTTCCCTAGTTTATGCTTCAAAAACCCAAATTCGTGTTTAGCCCTTAGAAGAAACACTGAAACTTTATTGGGATGGAGGACACGTGTAAACCAGATTCCTTATTCTCCTTTAGCAATAGACAGTGCAGAGTCCTTTATATGAGGACTCCCATTATCCAGATTCCTACTTCCAAAACCTGAATTGTGGTTATCTTTTAGCAAGATGTTGTGTAGGATTTTGGGATGGAGGACTCGTGTAAGCAAGATTCCATATTCTTCCGTAGCAACAGGTCTTGTAGTGTTCTTTATATGAGGACTCCCATTACTAAAATTCCTGTTTCATTCTCAGCAAGAACCAAGATATTCCTGGTGACCTACAATTCCAGTTGCTTGGATATCAAGAGAAAGACTCTGATAATCTTCTTGAGGAATTGGACCCCAAGAATCCTGGTCCCTTTTCAAAAAAAGCACTAAAAATGTGTCGACATAGAAGACCAGATTGCTGATTAAACCTTATCAAGAGACTTTGTGGATTTAGGCGATTGAGAACTCCAGGAACCTGATTCCCTTTCTGGTCTCAGCAAGATTCCCTGATTTTT
>NW_007251613.1:0-8932 GCF_000164805.1 Carlito syrichta
ATTCTTCCTTGTCTTATTTTCACCTCAAAGGGAAGACTTTAAGTGTTTTGGATTAAATATAACATTTATTCTATATTTTATAGAAAATCATTTAGCAGGTCAAAAATTTTCATTTCATGCATAGTTTGCTAACAGATTTTATTACAAGTGGATATAAAATTTAATTCTTATTTTGCAGCTGTCATTATGATAATATGATTTTCTCCTTTCACCTTTTAATATGGTGACTTACACTTTTTTCCATATGATTAATTACTGGATGCAGTGGCACCTATAGTCCCAGCTACTTGGGAGACTAAGGGAGGATGACTTGAACCCAGGAGTTTGAGGCCAGCCTGTGCAACACAATGAGAATCTATCTCTAAAAAATTAATAAATAAAAATTTAAAAAATAAAATACAACAAAAATAAAGTTTTATTCCCTGAAAGAAAATATCTTGTGAGTTATTTTTAAATTAATTATAAAATATGAAATTATAATTTAATACTAATTATAAACTTACTTATAATTTTGATGAATACATATTGTAAATAAGCAATCCATCTGTAAATAAAATCTTGTTGAAAACCATTATAGCACATTAAAATGAATGAAGAAATATACCATATTAATATTCTTATGAATCAATTTGCTACAAGATGATTATTTCAATGCAATACCAATTAATATTCCAGCATTGATGGGTATGTGTGTGAATATCTGTTTGCATGTGTATGTGTGACAATTAACCAGATGATTTTAAAAATATATAAACATGAAAAGCATGCAGACTATCTAAGAATATCATGTAGAACAATAACCAAGTTGGAGGATTTACACTTCCAGACATCAAAACTGTCTATAGGGTTACAGTAATCAAGACAGTGTGATAGTGCCATAAGGACAGAAAACTTGAACAATATTATTTATAATAAAATTTTAAAATAGAACAAATATAACCAGAATTGTGAGAAATGCACCACTGTAATTCATTAAGAAGAAAATTGTCTCTTCTATAAATTATGTTGGATCAGTTCAGTACATGTAAGGAAAAAAATGTTCTCTTAATTCATAACATACAAAAATATTAATTAAAAATTATTAATTAAAATATTAAATATTTAAATATTAATTTAAAATGTCATGTCTAATGCTGCTTTAAGCATGAGAATGCTAGGAGTTTCACTGATGTGCTTTTTTATAAAATTGATTTAAATTATTTAAAACATCCTAAAAGACAAAGAGCAAATTAAAAAACAAAATAAAGCTATTCAAGATAATCTTTGAAAATTCAGTAAGAAAGGCAGGATCCTGTGGTATTTCAATGAAGACTTCACTCTTCCTCCTACCTCCCAGCTCAGCAACATGGAGACTTCACTTTAGAACACTGCATCCAAGGAAAGAGAGCTCTTCTCACCAGTTTCCCGTCAAAGAACTTTTTTCCTGAGAAGAGCAGGATATCAGCTCTTTGTATTCTACCTCCAGCTACCTATTGCTAAGGCTAAGCTCTGAGTAAGTGCAGTTGGAAGGTGGGAATTCCTTCTTTTGCACAATCCCCACTTGGAGAATTGAGGCACTACTTTCTGTGTGGCAGGCTGAAAATATGGGGGCCTGATAGGTGGTTTTATGTTAGAAGAGGTATACCAAGAAGACCTTAGGCTACTGCCTCCCACCTCCACTAAGCACTCAACATCAAGAGCACAGATTTTACTAGGAGAGAAGGTTGCCACTACTTCCAGCTCCTTTGTCCTGGCTCAGAAATTTTGCCTGTGGGGAGAAACAGACTGTGGTGAAAGGCAATTGGAAGGAGAATGAAGATAAAGGCTAAATTGTAAACAAGCTAGCTTGTGGGAAAGGATAGAGTATAAGAAAGCTGAGAGGAGCCCTCCTGGGGTCAGAACAAATATTAAATACTAACCCTAGAAAATATTCCTTCAAAGAAGTCAACATTGATTGGATTAGATTATGGAACAATTTATGTCCCAGGACATTGTTCAAAACAGTAGAGCAATCAGTTGGCAATTAGTGGCATTTAACAGCTGAGTTTGAGCAGAGAAAAAGAATAGAACCCTATCAAAATTGCTGTCATTTCAAGTATAGGCATACCCAAAGTTGAACCTCCTGAGAAGAAACTTCAAGCTCTACACTGTGTATGAAGGTGGGAAGTCAGAAGGAAAATACATTTTATTAAAATAATCCAGTTAGTCAATAAATAAATAAATAAGAAAATATCAATAACAATCCTAGATTAAGAGAAACAGTACTCAGAGATGCTACAGTATTTTACCTAAAATGTCCAGTTTCACACAACTACAAAAATAAGAAATGCAAATAAACACAAAAATATAGCCCATATATGAGGATGGGGGTAATAGAAACTGCCTATGAGAACAAAGAGATGTTCAATTTTTTAGGAAAAGTCTTGAAAGTAGCCATCATAAATATATTCACAGAACTAAACAAAAACCATGATTAAAGAAAGAAAGATATGACAACAATGTCATTTCAAGTAGTAAATGATAGCAAAGAGATATAAATTACAAAAAATAATCCTGGAGATTCTGGAGTCAAAAAGTACAATAACTGAAACAAAATATTTACTAGAGGGGCTAGTGTTAGTTTGTTACTAAAATGTCACAAACCAGGTGACTTAATTAACAGAAGCTTACAACCTCACAGTTTTTGAGGCTGGAAGTCTGAGATGAGGTGTTGTTAAAATTTGCATTATTCTGAGTGTTCTAAGGTAGAACATATTTCTGACTTTCCCTAGCTTCTGGTTGTTTGCTGGCAATAGTTGAAATTCCTTGGTACCCCAAACCCTGCCTTCATCTTTATGTAGTGTTTTCACTTCTTATAAGAACACAAGTCATGCTGGATTAAGGTGTATCCTAATGACATCATTTTACTTTAATTACCTCTGTAAATACCTTATCTTAAAAGTAGGCCACATTCTGAGATACTGGGAGTTAGAAATTCTACATATCGTTTTTGGAGGAAAATATTTAAGAGGGCTTAAGAGTAGATTTGAATCTTAGAAGAAAGACTAAGTGAACTTAAAGATAGATTGATAGATATTATGCAAGCTAAAGAGACCAGAGAAATAAATAAAGAAATGAACAGAACATCAGAAAAAATATGAGAACCATCCACGTGAGAAACCAAAGTGTGTATAATGGAAACTCCAGAATTAGAGAAAAGAAGGAGAAAAATTGATTTTTTGAATGGCTGAAAATTTCCAAATACATTGAAAAATAATGTACAGCATACATGAAACTCACCAAATTCAAAATAAGATAAATGCAGAAAAGATCCAATGCCAGATACATCATTGTAAAAGAGGTTTATGTCAAAGATAGTGAGAATCTCAATAACAAAAAGAGAAAAAAGACTCATCATTTACAAGAGAATCCAACGAGATTAACATCTGACTTTTCAGTAGAAATAATAGAAACAAGAACGCAAAGGAATAACACATTCAGTGGTCAAGTTAAACATGCTGTCAACCAAGAATTTTGCATCCAACAAAGCTATTTTTCAATAATAAAGGAAAGTAATACTGTCTTAGATTGAAAAAGAATAAGAGAATATGTTTCCAGCAGATCTACCCTATAAGAAATGCTTAAAATGTATTCAAGCTAATAGCAAGTGACCCTAGGTAGTAAAGTTTGCACAAAAAACAAAGAGCACAGCTAAAGGTAATTTATAATTATAAAAGACAATATAAATGCATATATTTATATTTGCTTTCTCCTTTCTTCTTTGAACTGATTGAAAAAGCAGTTATACCAGTGTGTGTGTGTGTGTGTGTGTGTGTGTGTGTGTGTGTGTGTGTGTTCCATTGTGGACCTATAACACACATAAAGTTAATATATGTGTAAGATATATGTGTAATAGCACAAAGTTAAGTGTATGAGAGCAAAGCTATATTGAGCTGAGAAAATAACTTCAAATGGTGAAGTAATCATTATAATAATTATTATTAGTTTTTTAACAAGAAGAGAATATAATACGCCTTTTAAAAAACACTGAAAGGGGGAAAATAGAATGAAATTATATAAAAGTAATATCTCTATATATCATGGATATTAAGCTAGTATGAAACTGAATCTGATCTGATAAGTTAAGATGAATATGGTGAAAACTAGAGGAGCTACTAAAAGATAATTTTAAAATACAGTATAGAATCATTAAGAAGATTAAAATGCTTCCTAAGCTCTGAACCCTCTCTTACCTTGAAGAGGTGAATCTTCTTTCTCTCTCTAATTTACTTTCTAAATAAACCATATTTTTCAATCTAAAAAAAATAAAATGTTACATAAAAAATGTTTAATTAGTAAAAAAAAATAAAGTAGAAATAGAGGAATACAGAAGACATAAGTCACATAGAAAACAACAAAATGGAAAACATATTCAATTATATCGATGGTAATATTAGATGTTAAAAACAAATGTTTATGACATTATTCATAGTAATCAAAAGATGAAAAATATTAAATCTCCAACTGATGAATAGGTAAACAAATGAAATAAATCCACATAAAGTTATATTATTAGCTATAAAAATGATGAAGTACTGATACACGCTACAATATGAATGATCTCTAAAAATATTACGTTGATTGAAAAAAGTCTAGTCAAAAAGACCACTTATTGCATGTAACTATTTATATTATATAAATTAATATAAATAGTTAAAAATAGGGATACTTCTAGAAAGACAAAGTAGATGGTGGAGAATTAGAGTATGGAGGAATGAAAGTTAAAATGTATAGAGTTTTATTGAGGTGATAAAAATGTTACAAAATCGAGTATAATGGTGATTGTACACATGTGACTGTACTAAAAATCATTGAATTATACACTTCATGCTTTATTTTATTTTTTAATTTGATGGATAATGTTATGTATTTATCATGTACAAGTTTAAAGTATATATACATTGTAGAATGGGAAAAACTAGCCAATTAACAAATGGATTGCCTCAAATAGTTACTTTGTGATGATACCACAAACATCCACTTTCTTTATGTTTTTAAAGCATACAATATATTGTCATTGACTATAGTCGTTTTGTATACAATGTATCACCTAAAGTTAATTTGTTTTATTTAAGGGTAATTATGCACCTTCTTTCAAGTGTCTTCCTATTACCCACCTCCTAACTGCCCTGACCTCTGACAACCACCACTATAGTTCTGCCTCTACTTTGATGAGATCAAATTTTGTAGATTTGCATAGGAGTGAGATCATGCAGTGTTGGTCTTTCTGTTTTTGGCTTATTTCCCTTATCATGTTCATCAGGTTCATCCATGTGGTCACAAACTACAAGATTTTATTATTGGTTGTGGTTGAATAGTGTTCAATTATTTATATATACAGCACTCTTTTATCCATTTGTCTATTGATGAATTCTAAAATTGGTGTCATAATCTTGACTTTTGTTCAAGTGATACAATAGACATGGAATATATATTATATATATATATATGATATATTGATATACCCAGTAGTGGGATTGTGGGATAACATGGTAGTTTTAGTTTTAATTTTTTGAGGAATATTCATACTGTTTTTCACAATGGGTGTACTAGTTCACATTTCCAGCAACAGTATAAAAGAGGTGCCTTTTTTCCACATCCATATTAGCAAATGTTATCTTTTGATCTTTGATAATGGTCATTCCACCTGGGGAGAAGTGACTTCTCATTTTTATTTTGATTTAAATTTTCTGATGATTGGTAATATTGAACATGTTTTTGTATACCTGTTGACAATTTGTATGTCTTCTTTTGAGAAATGTCTATTGAAGTCTTTTGTCTATTTTTAAATAGGGTTATTTATTTATTGCTATTGAGTTGTTTTGAGTTTCTTACATATTTTGAGTGTCAGAGGTTTAGTTTGCAAATATTTTCACCTGTTCTGTAGTCTGTCTTTTCACTCTTTAATAGTTTCCTCTGCTGTGCTAAAGTATTTTGGTTTGAAATAATCTAATTTGTAAATGTTTACTATTGTTACATGTGCTTTGAGGTCTTAGGCAAACATTCTTTTTCAGACAATTGTCATGATATATTTCCTCTATGTTTTCTTCTAGTCGTATCATAATTTGTGGTTTTACGTCTAAGTCTTTAATTTTGAGTTGATTTTTGTGTATATGGTGTGAGATAATAGTCTAACTTTATTATTATCCATACTGATATCCAGTTTCTTCAACAGAATTTATTGAAGAGACTATCCTTTGCTCCGTGTGTGCTCTTGGCATCTGCCAAATGTCAGTTAGCTATAAATTCATGCAATATTTCTGGGCTCTCTACTCTGTTCCATTGTTCTATGTGTCTGCTTTTTATACAGTATCATTCTGCTTTGGTTACTATAACTTTATAGTATATAAAGATAATGTAATGCCTCCAGTTTTACTTTTTTTGCTCAAGATTTCTTTGGATATTTGGGGTCTTTTATGATTCCACACATATTTTAGAATTTTTTTTATTTCTGTGAAGAAATGGCATTAGTATTTTGATAAGATTCACTAAATCTGTAGATCATTTTAGGTAGTATTGACATTTTAGCAATATTAATTCTTACAATTCTCTCTGAAAACAGCATGCCTTTTCATTTATTTGTCTTCTTCAATTTCTCTTATTAATTTTTATAGTTTTAGTTTTAGAGATTTCTTTCCCCCTAGGTAAAATTAATTGCTAGTTATCTTTCTGTTCTTTTGTTTTTGTTCTAGACATTGTAATGAGATTTTTTCTTTTTAAATTTCTTGTTCAGGTGTTTTGCTATTGGCATAAAAAAACCATTACTTATTTTGTATGACAATTTTTTTATCCTGAAACTGTACTAAATTTGTTTATTAACTATAACAGGTTTTTTTGATGCAGTCTTCAGGGTTTTCTAGAATTGTACATTTTAAATATGTGAATACATAGTGTGTAAATTGCATCTTAATCAAGTTGTTAAAGTGTCATTAAGAAGTAGGAAATCAAAGCAACAATGATATACATATCCGTTAGATGACTAAAATTCAAAATACTGATAATAACAAAGCTTGTGAGAATGTAAGCCAGCAGGCTGGTGTATTGCTAGAGGTAATGCAAAATGATACAACTACTTTGGAAGCCAGTTAGCAGTGTTTTCACAAAACTGAACATGATGTTACCATATACTCCAGCAATCACTCTTAAGTATTTACAGAACTGGTTTAAAAGCATACTCATTAAAAAAACCCTCACAAATATTTTATCTATAATTGCTAAAACTGAAAACAACCAAGATCTTTATCAACGTGTAACTGATATATTGTAGTACATCATACGATGAAATATCATTCAGTAATTAAAAGAAATTTGCTACCAAGTCATGGAAAGATATGAATGAATCTTTGTGTGTGTGTGTGTGTGTGTGTTGGTCTCACTCTGTCGCTCAGACTGGAGTGCAGTGGCTGCTCCGGGCCACCGCAGCCTCGCCTGCTTGGCTCCGGCGATCCTTCCACCTCAGCCTTCCGAGTAGCTGGAACTACAGGCACGCACTACCACGCTCGGCTAATTTTTTGATTTATTGTAGAAATGAGGTCTCGCCAAGTTCCCCAGGCCGGTTGCGAACCCGCGGGCTCAGGCAATCCACTCACCTCAACCTCCCAAAGGCATGGGATTACAGGCTGAGCCGCCGAGCCCAGCTATGAGTGAATCTTAAATGCATATTGCCAGTAGAAAAAGACCAGCCAAAATAGAATATATGCTGTATAATTCCAAATGTGTGACATTCTGGAAAAGGCAAAATTATAATGGCAGTAAGAGCAATGGTGGCTAGGAGTTCAGGGAGGCAGGGGAGTTGGCTGAATGGGTGAAGGAAGAAGAATATTTTAGGGCAATGAGACCATTTTGTCTGAAAATGTACTGGTGCATATGTGGTACTATGCATTTGCCAAAACCCATAGAACTTCACAGAACCATGACTGAATTTTGTATGCAAATTTTAAAAATTATGTAGGATTAGGGAATCTCAGGATGGATTGTCAATAGTAACAAAAATATTTAAATGTACTATGAATGTACAAAAATATCTTTACTAAGGGGAATGGAGTCTAAGGTGGTAACAAGTAACTATGGAAATGACAGAAGTCTAAAAATATGAAAGCAAAGAGAACAAAAGAAGAAGAAGAACGAGGAGGAGGAGAAGAAATCTACACATAAGGACTGTACTGTATTTGATAAAGTTTTTCTCATGGAGGTATGAGTTAATGATTCTGATACTGTGAGAATTGAAAAATTAAGTAAATGAATGGCATATGGTGGAAGACATTTCTTACTGCTGCAGTGATAGTTTACATATAAGCAGGACAAAGAGGTTAGTATAATTTATGTAGTAATGTATTAGAGTGTGCACTCATGCTTTGCTTAAAGTAGATACAGATGACTTCGGATATAAGTATTTATAAATATGTGTACATACATTTGTTACTATGTATACACATATTTCCTTGGTCTGCCAGCTGAGAGAGCCTAGAAGAACTAATTCCCCAATAAGCAGTGAGCACTCCAAGCATCCAGATATTGATTTCCAATACCATTCTCTAATAAAAGAAACCTTGTGTCCTAGAGTAATTGACTGACTTTAAGATTAGAGTGGGTAATATAGAAATACACTTGGGGCATAGTGCTAGAAAATGAAGAAAGACTGGAAAAAGCTAAATCAAAATGTTGATGAGGGTATGTCAAAGGAACACATGAACCAACTGAAATATCTGGCAATTAGGCCAGAAGTGGTGGCTCACACTTGTAATCCCAGTACTTTGGCAGGCCGAAGAGGGATAATTGTTTAAGTTCAGGAGTTAAAGACATGGGCAACATAGTAAGAACCCATCTCTACAAAAATACAAAAATACATAAATTAGCCAGTTGTGATGGCATGTGCCGGTGGTCCCAGCTACTTGGTCGGCTGAGGTAGAAGGAT
>NW_007251614.1:0-9394 GCF_000164805.1 Carlito syrichta
TCCTCTCCAAGGTTAGAAATGTGCAGCAGGCAAGCTAACCCTCTGGCTTGGCAGCGAAGGGCATTCTGCCAAGAAAGCCCAGGGGACACATCCCTCACCTGGAAAACATTTTTCCCCCCAATTCCATTTTTCATGACTCTAAAGCAAGTCATCCTGTGAAGACAGCATGCCCAGTTGAGAATCTTTGTATGATTCTGATGTTTTTGGAGACAGGGTCTGGCTCTGTGGCCCAGGCTGGGACCCGAGGACACTACCGTCGTTCAATGCCCATCTCAAAATTGTGGGCTCCGGCAATCCTCCCACCTCATGATCCGGAGTTTCCAGGATGACAGCCACCTCCACCCCAGATCCCCTCTTTGGATGAGTGTGGAGACGGGGTCTCCCTATGTGATACGGGTTGGCCATGGGCTCCTGGGCTCCAGTTATCCTCCCACCTCAGTCTCCCAGAGTGCTGGGATTCCAGGCATGGGCCGCAATGCCAAGCTTTCTAATTCGCTTTGACTAAGGATTGAGGCCGTGTTGGGGGCTCAGCTATGTCATTCCAGGACTTTGGGATGCCGAGACCAGTGGCTGGCCCCAGCCTGCAGGCCAAGATGCACCCGGGCAACTTGGCAAGACCTCGTCTCTACCCTCTGTTCCAAATGAATTGGGTGTAGTGGCATGTGCCTGTCATTCTGGTTCCTCAGAAGGCCAGGGAAAGCCTTGCTGGAGCCCGGCAGGGCAATGCTGTGGTGACCGAGAGTGAACCACCACCCTCCAGCCTGGGGGAAGGAGTGAGAATCTGACTCAAATAAAAAAAGGAAAAATAGGACAAAAAAGAAGAGCATCCATTAATATACGGAGTTGGCATCATTGTGAACAGACAGAGATCATTTGGGAAGGATCCCCCAGCCCTGGGCCTAGAGTTCCCAAAAGATGTTAGATCAGCAGACAATCGGGCTGTGGCTTTGGGAGGCTGAGGAGGGAGACAGCTGGAGCTAGGGAGTTCGAGACCTGCCTGGGCCATGTGCAAGACCTAGTCCATCCAGGAATGCAAACAAAGGAGTTGCGCGTGGCATCGCCTGCGTCGCCTTCATCCCAGGGTCTTCCTTTGTGTGTCCCCACCGATACAATGTGCAAGTCCAGCCTGGGCACCATGGCTAATGGCCGTGAGCCCTGCACCCTGGGAGGCCGAGGAGGGAGTCAGCCTGAGCCCAGGGGATGGAGACCACCCAGGGTGATGTGGGAAGACCTTGTCTCAGAGAAAAGTCTCCAAATCGAGCCAGGCATGTTGGCCCCCAGACTCCCGGTTGCTTGGGGGCCAAGGTGAGAGTAGCACCTAAGCCCTGCAGATCGAGAATCTGGGAGCCACATTCATGCCACCGTGCCCAGCCAGGCTGAGGGAGACTCTGGCTAAAAAATAGATGCCTCCCATGTGCTCCACGATGGGCATCCACAGCTCCCCACGGAAAGGTCTGTGTAGGTGGAAGATGATGGAGTGATCGGGAGAGGAAGGGGCCCAGCCCTTGCCCAAAGGTGGCAAACCGAGTGACCAGAACCTGGGCTGGTCACTGCATTGCCAGACCACTTGATTGCTCAGTGCCCAATGGCTGCCCTAACTCTGAGACATCTGTTCTGTGAGCTCACATGCGTCTTTGCCATGGGGCACGAGTGTGGAGGGTGGAGGCAGAACTTCTGGGATGTGTGGCCAAAGGTGCTGGATGGATGTGCCCGGTGGCCACCTTTGAAGCTTCCTTTGAACAACAGGCGAGAAAGTGCCTTTTTCTCTCCCATCCCTACGGGTGACTCCTCCCGCTGGGTGGCAGGATTGGTGGTGGTGGTGGTGATGATGATAATTATCATTTGGGGTCAGAAACACGCTCTGTCGCCCAGGCCAGAGCACAGGGACATGCGTATGGCCACCTCGCACTCCACTTGCCAGGCTCAGGTGATACTCCCATTTCAGCCCCCTGAGTGGCTGGAACCACAGGCCTGCACCACCACACCAGGGTAATGTTTGGATTTATTTTTGATGGCTGAGACTACATCTTGCCCAGTGTCCCAGGCTGGTCTCAAACCCACAGTTTCAGGCTGTCCGCTCGTCTCAGCCCCCAAAGGGCCGTGATGCCAGCCTGAGCCCCTAAGCCTGGCCTGTGGTTGTGTTGGTGGTAGTTAGTATTATTCTTCTGAGTCAGAGTCCCACCCTATCTCCAGGCCAGAGCACATGGGCCTTCTCTCAGCCACCATGGCCTGCACCAGCTGGGTTACGATGATCCTCCCACCATGGCCAACCAAGTGGCCGAAACCACAGGCATCTGCCACCATGCTCGGCTCATTTTGTTGGTTTCTTGTAGAGATGGCTTCTTGCCAAGGTGCCCGAGCTGGAAACGAACCCGGAACTCAGGCCATCCTCACATCTTGGCCACCCAAAGAGCTGGGGTGAGAGGTGTGAACTCCCACTGCCAGATTCACACCCTTCTTGGTGCACCACTATGACATTCACTCCCTTCTGATGACCTGGGACTCCGGAGAGAGCAGCCAGTTTTCACCAGCCAAGCCTGCCCCAAGGGAGTGCCTGGTGCAGGGGGGTGTCTCCACTGGGGCGCACACCCCTCTGCTGTCCTCGAGCCCCAGGGTGGGCCTGCTTTCTCCTCCCAAGGGAAGTTGTGACTCTAAAATCATCGTGGGGGGGTCAGCCGTCAAGTCATGCCTGTCTCCTTGGCACTGGGGGAGGCCATGATGAGAAGATGGCCGAAGCCTGTAGCTGAAACCAGGCTGGGCACCATAGCAACCCCCCACCTCGACACCAAGGCAAACTCAGAATAACTAGGGTGATGGCAGGCCTCGGCAGGAAGATCTCCTCCAGCCCAGAGTTTAAGAGCAGGTAGGAAGACCAGGATGTTGACCAAATGGAAAGTCTGTTATCAGAGCAGTTTGAGAGGCCCAGGCAGAGAGGAAGGCCCAAGTTGGGTGGTTTGAGAGCAACCAGGGCTACCTATTGAGCAAACAAAAGAGAGAGAGAAAAGAAAAGAAAGAAGGAAGGAAGGAAGGAAGGAAAGAAGGAAGGAAGGAAGGAAGGAAGGAAGGAAGGAAGGAAGGAAGGAAGGAAGGAAGGAAGAAAGAAAATCTAAGTCAACTAAGAAATCCATTCTTCTGCAACCCTCTGCCCTCAGCCCTTTCCCCCCCTGTCCCCCAGCACATGAGTGCTTCCCAAACTCATTGCCTTCCAGCCCCACCACCCACAAATGACTGCCCCCACTTTGGTGCAGAAGTTCCCAAGGTTCCCTGGCCGGGTTTGTGCCGGCTCTCCTCTCTGGGGTGAGAAATGTATCTCAGTCAGGCAGGCCTTCCAATTTGGCAACGAGAACCTTACACCAAGAAAGGCCAGGGGCACATCCCTCTCCTGGGGATATTTCTTTCCCCCAGTCCCATTTTTTCTGACTCTAACGCCAGTCGTCCTTTGAGCACACCATGTGCAGTTTATAATCTGTGTACGATTCTCAGGATTTGGAGACAGGGTCTGGCTCTGTGGTCCAGGCTGGGGTCCAGGGACATGACCGTCGTTCACCACCAGCCTTGAAATCATGGTATGTGGCGATACTCCCACTTCAGCCTCTGGAATGGCCAGGGCGATGGGCACCATAAGCCCAGACACCCTGTTTGGATGGGTTCGGAGACGGAGTCTCCCTGTATGACCCAGGCTGGCCTTGAGATCCTGGTCTACAGCCATCCTCCTGATTCGGATTCCCAGAGTGCTGGGATTCCAGGCTTGGGCTGCTGCGCCCAGTCTTCTGGTTTGTTTTCAACAAAGTATTGAGGCCAGATTAGAGGATTCAACCTCATCATCCCAGCACTTTGGGAGGCCAAGACCAAGGACAGCACAACCCTGTGGGTTTGAGATGGACACGGACAACTCAGCTAGACATCGTCTCTACCCTCCATGACAAATTAGTGAGGAATGGAGGCATGTGCCTTTCATTCCAGCTCCTCAAAAGGTCAGTGAGGGAAGGCTTGCTGGATCCTGGTGGACTGAGGCTGCAGTGGCTTGGAACGAGCCACTGCCCTCCAGTCTTGGCAACAGAGTGACTCTGACTCAAAAAGGGAGAAAAAAAGAAGAGCATTCATTTATGTATGGAGTTGGGATCATCATGAGCAGAGATTAGTGGGGAAGGAGGCCACAAACTTGGGTGTAGAGTTCCTGAAAGATGGAGAATCGGCAGATATTTGGGCTGTGTCTTTGGGAGACTGAGGCAGGGGACCACTGGATCCTAGGAGTTTGAGACCAGACTGGGCCACATAGCAAGACCTTTTGCTCCCGGAACACAAACACTTGTGTCGCTTGCGGTGACGCACGTGATCACAGCTACATGGGATGCAGTGGCCTCCATCCCAGAGCGTGCCTTTGCATTGTCCCTGCCAACAGCTCATGTGAGTCCAGGCCAGTCACCGTGGCTCATGGCCATCTGCACTGTGCCCAGGGAAGCCAAGGTGGGAGGCTGCCTGTGTCCCGAGTTGGGAGACCAGCTATGGTGATGTGGACAGACCATGTCTCCGTGAGAGGTCCCCAATATTGAGTCAGGCATGGTGGCCCGTGAAGTCCCACCTACTCAGGGGCCGAGACAGGCAGACCACTTGAGCCCCTCAGGTCAAGGCCCTGGGAGCCAAGATAGTGCCACTGCACCCCAGTCCAGCAAACGGAGGCTCTGATGACAAAATAGATGACTCCCTCGTGCATCACTATGGGCATACACGGCTCTCCAGGGGATGGTCCTCGTGGGCTGGGGAGAATGGTATGATCAGGAGAGGAAGGGACCCTCTCCCCACCTGAAGGTGGCAGAACAGGGCAACCAGAACCTGGGGTGGCCGCACCAATGCTGGACCGCCTTGATAGCTCTGTGTCTGATGGCTGCCCTAACTCATGGCTGTCTGTTCCATGAGTTCACATGTGTCGCTGTCACAGAGAACGACTGTGGAGGGGGAAGCAGGTCTTCTGAGATGCATGACCAAAGGTGCAGGATGGACATCCCCAGTGGCCAATGTTGAAACCTCCTGCCAATGACAGCCATGAGTGTCTTTTCTTCTCCCATTCCTGGGGGTGATTCTTTGCACTGGGTGGCAGGTGTGGGGGTGGTGGCAGTGGTGTTGATTATTGTTATTTGTGGACAGAATCCCACTCTGTCTCCACACCAGAGCGCAGGAGCATGCTAACGGCCACCATGCTCAGGCGATCCTCCCGCATGGCCCCCTGAGTAGCTAGATGCACATGGCTGCACCACCAAGCCCGACTAATCTTTGGATTTATTTTTGATCGCTGAGGCAAGGTCTCGCCCAGTGTCCCGGGCTGGTCTCAAAACCTGCAGGCTCAGGACATCCACTCACCTCTGCCTCCAAAGGCCAGGATGCCAACTGAGCCCCTGAGCCTGGCCTGTGGTTGTGGTGTTGGTGGTTGGTATTATTATTCTGAGTCGGAATTCCACTCTGTCACCCATGCTGAAGTGCAGGGATGAGCTCTCATCCACCATGGCTTCCACCAGCTGAAATCCAGTGATCCTCCCACTGCTGCCTCTGGAGTGGCTGAAACGACTGGCATGCATCCCCTCGCTAGGCTCATTTTGTTGGTTTCTTGTAGAGACGAGGTCTCGCCAAGGTTCCCAGGCTGGTGTCGAACCTGGAGACTCAGACCATCCTCTTGCCTCGACCTCCCAAAGAAAGAGGGTGACAGGCGTGAGTCCCCACCCAGCATTCACACCCCCCCGGTCCTGACCGTGAGGCCCACTCCCTTCAGTTTACCCGGGAACCCAGAGAGGGCAGCCAGAATCATTCGCCAAGACCACTCCAGGGGAGCACCTCATGCAAGGGCTTGTCTCCAACAGGGCATCCACACCTCCGGCCGTCTGGATTCCCAGGGTGAATGTACTCACTCCTCCCAGGTGTCACCTCGGGGAAAGGGAGGGTGTGACTCTCAAACCATGGGAAGAGTAGCAGGACGACTCAGGCATTCAGAGAGGCTGAGATGGAAAGATGACTGGACCTCAGGAGCTGAGACCAGGACAGACACCACAGCGAGCCCCTCGATGCCAATTCAAAACTAGAAAATCTTGTGTGAAGGCAGGCCTCAGCAGAAGGATAGCCTTAGGACCACAGATCAAGACCAGGCATGAAGACAAGGATGTCGACCAAATGGAAAGCCTGAGATTGTAGCAGTTTGGGATTCTGAGGCCGAGAGGAAGGCCCAAGTTGGGTGGTTTGAGAGTAGCCTGGGCAATCTGGTGAGGAAAGGAAAGAAAGAAAGAAAATCTAAGTCAACAAAGAAATCTATTCACCTGCAAAACTCTGCCCCCAGTCCTTCTCCCCCACCACCCACACATGAGGGTCCCCCAAGCTTGGCACCTTTCGGCCACATCCCCCCAAAATATCTGCCCCCGCTTTAGTGTGGGAGTTCCCAAGTCTTCCTGGTGGGGTTCCTGCTGACTCTCCTCTCCAGAGTGAGAAATGTACCCCAGGCAATCCGGCCCTCTGACTCAGCAACAAGGACATTACACCAAGAAAGGCCAAGGACACATCCCTTACCGGGGGACATTTCTTCCCGCAAGTGCCATTTTTTCTGACTCTAAAGCCAGTCACCCTTTGAACACACCATGCACAGTTGAGAATCTGTGTAGGATTCTGTTATTGGAGACAGGGCCTGGCCCTGTGGTCCAGGCTGGGGCCCAGGGACATGACCGTAATTCACCACCAGCCTTGAAACCGTGGGCTTTGGTGATACTTTGGTGGTGCTCTCAGCCTCTGGAGTGGCTGGGACGATGGGCACTATGACCCCTGATCCCCTGTTTGGATGCGTGCAGAGACAGGGTCTCCCTGCATGGTCTGGAAAGGTCTTGAATTCCTGGTCTACAGCCATTATCCTGATATGGCCTTGCAAAGCATGGGGATTCCAGGCTTTGGCCACTGCACCCGGTCTTCTGATTTGTTATCATCAAAGGATCAAGACCAGGTTCGAGGGCTCAACCTCATCATCCCAGCGCACATTGGCAGGCTGAGGCCAGCAGCTGGCTCAAGCCCGTAGGTCCGAGATGCACTCAAGCAACTTGACGAGACCTCATCTGTACCCTTAATCCCAAATTAACAGGGCATGTTGGCACACACCTCTGGTTCAGGTACCTCAGAAGGCCAATGAGAGAAGGCTTGCTGGAGCTCGATGGGCCAAGAATGCAATGCCCGGGAACAAGCCACAGCCCTCCAATATGGGTGACGGAGTGAGACTCCAACTCAAAAAAAATGAAAGAAGAGAAGTGCATCCATTTTTGTATGGAGTTGAGATCCTTGTGAACAGACAGAGATCATTGGGGAAGGAGGCCACAACCTTGGACGTAGAGTCCCTGTAAGATGGTGAATCAGCAGACATTCAGGTTGTAGCTTTGGGTAGCCGAGGCAGAGGACCTCTGGAGCCCAGGTGTTCAGGACCAGCCTGGGCCATGTAGTGAGATCTCATCGCTCCCTGGAACGCAAACACCCGAGTCACGCATGGTGACACATGCAGTCCCATCTACATGGGATGTGGTGGCTTTTGTCCCAGGGTGTGCCTTTGCAATGCCCCCTCTTACAGCACATGTGAGTTCAGGCTGCACACTATGGCTCATGGCCATCAACCCCGTGCCCTTGGTGGCCGAAGTGGGGGGCTGCCTGAGTCCCGGGTTGGTTGACCAGCTCAGGTGACGTGGCCAGACCTCGTCTGGGTGAAAGGTCCCCAAAATCGAGTCAGATGTGGTGGCCCCTGGAGTTCCAGCTGCTCGGGAGCCAAGGCAGGGGGACTGCCTGAGCCCCTTAGCTCGAGGTCTGAGAGCCACAATCTTGCCTCCAAACCCCAGTCCTGGCAACGGAGACCTCGGTGACCAAAAAGTAGCCTTCCATGTGTATCTCGATAGGTGTCTATGGCTCCACAGAGAAAGATCCACGTGGGAATAACCTGAGCCACATAGCAAGACATTGTCGCTCCCCAGAATGCCAACACTGGCGTCGCGTGCTGGAGTCTGCAGTCCCAGCTACATGGGATGAGGTTTCCCACATCCCAGGGCATTCCTCTTCATCACCACCACCTACAGAATGTGCGAGTCCAGGCTGGGCACCGTGGCTCACGGCTGTCAGCTCTGCACCCTGTGAGGCTGAGGTGGAAGGCTGCCTGAGCACAGGGGTTGGAGACCAACCCGGGTGACATGGCCGTACCTCGTCTCAGTGATAGGTCCCCAAAATTGAGTCAGGTGTGGTGATACCTGCAGTTCCAGCTGCTCGGGGGCCGAGGGGGCAGGACCGACTAAGCCCCACCAGTCAAGTCCCTGGGAGCCATGAATGTGCTGCCGCACCCCAGACCAGCCAACAGAGACTCTGGCAACAAAAAAGATGCCTCCCACGTGCATCATGATGGGCGTTTATGGTTCCCCAGGGAAAGTTCTGAGTGGGCAGGGAATGATGGAGTGATCTGTAGAGGAAGCGGCCCTACCCCCACCTGAAGGTGGCAGACAGGGCAACCAGAACCTAGTCTGGCTCTGGTGTTGTGGACCGCCTTGTTTGTTCTGTACCCAATGGCCTCCTTAGTACAAGTTCATCTGTTCCATGATGTCATACACATATTTTCTGTGGGGCAAGAGTGTGGAGGCAGGCCATATGGGGTTCGTGGTTGAAGGCACAGGACGGATGTGCCCGGTGGCCACCATTCAAACCTCCCATGAATGACAGGCTGGAAAGTGCCTTTTCCTCTCCAATCACTGAGGTTGACTCTTTGCGCTGGGTGGCAGGGGGGTGCTGGTGGAGCTGGTGGTGATTATTATTTAGAGTCGGAATCCCGCTCTGTCCTCCAGGCCAGAGCAGAAGAACATGCTCACGGCCACCGCAGACTCCATCTACCAGGTTCAGGTGATCCTCCAACCTTGGCCCTACTGAGTGGCTCGAACCACAGGCCTGTGCCAACACACCAGGCTAATCTTTGGATTTATTTTATTTTTATTTTATTTTGAGTTGGAATCTCACTCTGTCGCCCAGACTGGAGTGCAGTGGCCACTCCCAGCCACCGCAGCCTCGACCTGCTGGGCTCCAGTGATCCTTCCACCTCAGCCTTCCAAGTAGCCGGAATTACAGGCATGCGCTACCACGCCTGGCTGATTTTTTGATTTATTGTAGAGATGAGGTCTCGCTGCCCAGGCAGGTCTCGAACCCATGGACTCAGGCAATCCACCCACCTCAGCCTCCCAAAAGCACAGGATTACAGGCTGAGCCACCGAGCCCGGCTGGATTTATTTCTGATGGCTGAAACAGGGTCTCACCCAGTGTTCTGGGCTTGTGTCAGACCTGCAGGTTTAGGCCATCCACTCGTCTTGGACTCCCCAAAGACTGGGATGCCAGGCTGAGACCCTGAGCCTAA
>NW_007251615.1:0-4756 GCF_000164805.1 Carlito syrichta
CCATCCGGTGGAGGGTGTGGTGGCTGAAGTGGGCCCCTGTGCTCCATCCTTGGCAACAGAGTGGGACTCCGACTCAGATTAATACCAACCACCACCACCACAATCACAGGCCTGTTTCAGGGGCTCAGACAGGCATCCTGGTCCTTCAGATGTGCAGGTGACTGAATGGCCTGAGCCTACGCGTTTGACACCAGCCTGGGACATGGGGTGAGACCTCGTCTCGGCCATAAAAAACAAATCCAAGGATAAGTCGGGCATGGTAGCTCATGCCTGTGGTTCCAGCCACTCCTTGGGCTGAAGCGGGAGGATCACCTGAGCCCAGCAGTTGGAGTCCACGGTGTCCCTGAGTGTGCACCTGTGCTAAGGCCTGTGCAACAGAGTGGAATTTCGACTTCAAATAATAATAATCACCACCAGCGCCACCACCACCACCCCTGCCACCCAGCGCGAGGAGTCACCCTCAGGGATGGGAGGAGAAAAGGTACTTTTCTGACTGTCATTTGCCGGCAGTTTCAAAGTTGGCAACTGGGCACATCCATACTGCACCTTCGACCACGTGTCCCAGAAGGCCTGCCTTCACCCTCCATACTTGTGATCTATGGCAAAGACACATGTGAACTCACAGAACAGACTGATCTGAGTTAGGGTGGCCATCATGCATAGAGTGATCAAGGAGTTCTGGCAATGCTGTGGTCAGCACAGGTTCTGGTTGCCTGGTTTGCCTCCTTTGGGTGGGGGGAGGGCCACTTCCTCTCCCAATCACTCCATCATCCTACAACCAGGCGGACCTTTCCCTGGGGAACCATTGGCGCCTGAGGTGACACATGTTGGTGGTGTTTTTTTTGTCGCCAGAATCTCCATGGACTGGACTGGGGATCATGGGTTGGCACGATCATGGCTTCTGGGGCCTCGACCTGTGGGACTGAGGTGGTCCACCCGCTTGGCCCCTGAGCAGCTTGGACTCTAGGGACCACAACGCCTGACTCGATTTTGGGGCCCTCTCTCTGAGATTAGGTCTGGTCAAGCTGCCCGGGCTGGTCTCTGAAACTGGGGAGTCAGGCAGCCTTCCACCTCAGCCTCCAAGGGCTCGGGACTGACAACCATGAGCCATGGTACCCAGCCTGTACTCACAAGTACTGTCAGTGGGGGCGATGCAAAGGCACACCCTGGGATGGAGGACACTGCATCCCGTGTATCTGGGATTGCATGCACCACCATGGGAGACTCTAGTGCTTGCGTTCTGGGGAGTGACAAGGTCTTGTTCCTTGGCTCAGGCTGGTCTTGAACTCTCGGCCTGCAGAAGTTCCCCACCTCAGTCTTCCAAATCCAAAGCCCGATTGTCTGCCGATCCATTGTCTTTTGGGAATTCTAGGCCCAAGCCTGGAGCCTCCTTCCCAAATGATCTCTATCTGGTCACGATGATCCCAACTCCATACAAATCTATGATCTTCTTTTATTTCTTTTTTTGAGCCAGAATCTCACTCCTTTGCCCAGGCTTTAGGATGGGGGCCCATTCCCGTGTACCACAGCCACGGGCTTCCAGTCTGCAGGTGAGCCTTTCACTGGCCTTCCAAGGAAGCAGAACAACAGGTGCGTGCCACCATGTCCAGCTCATTTGGGATGGAGGGTTGAGACGAGGTCTAGCCAAGTTGCCTGGGTGGTTTATAGCCCATGGATTCAGGCCGACTGCTGGCCTGGTCTTCCAAAGCGCTGGCATGATGAGTCTGAGCCCCCGAGCCTGGCCTCCATCCTTCATCAAAAACGAACCAGAAGGCCTGGCAAGGCAGCCCACACCTGGATTCCCAGCATTCTTGGAGGCCGAGGCAGGAGGATGGCTGGAGCCCAGGATCCCAAGGCCAGCCCGGGCCACACAGGGAGACCCCATCTCCTCACCCATCTAACAGGGGGTCTGGGGTCATGGTGCCCCATAGTACCAGATACTTCAGAGGTTGAGGCAGGAGGATAAATGTAACCCATGATTTTGAGCATGACAATGAACAATGGTCATGACCATGGGCATCAGGCTTGTCCTTAGAGCCAGAACCTATCTCAAAAATCATCAGAAATTTGCACAGATTCTAAACTGCATTTGGTGTGTTCACATGGTGACTGACTTTATATCAGGAAAAATGGGATTGCCAGAAGAAGAAATGTCCCCAGGTGAGGGATTTGTCTCTGGCCTTTCTTGACTGAGGGTCCTCATTGCCGAGTCGTAGGATTGACCTGCCTGTGGCACATTTCTCACCATGGAGAAGAGAGCTGGCAGGAACCCTTCCAGGGAAGCTTGGAACTCCTGGACTAAAGCACAGGGAGCTACTGGGGGGTGGGCTAGGGCTGGAAGGTGCCTAGCTCTGGGGACCCCCACACTGAGGGCAGAAGGTTTCCAGGAGAATGGATTTCTTCCTTTCTTTTCTTTCTTTCTTTCTTTCTTTCTTTCTTTCTTTCTTTCTTTCTTTCTTTCTTTCTTTCTTTCTTTCTTTGTATCTTTTCCTTCCTCACTAGGTTGCTTAGGCTGCTCTCAAACTGCAAAACAAGGGCCTTCCTCTCGGCCTGGGCCTCCCAAACTGCTGCAATCATCAGCTCTCCATTTTGTCAACATCCTGGTGTTCCCGCCGGGTCTTTAACTCTGTGCCAGAGGCAATCCAATGGCGAGGCCTGACATCACCCAAGGTTTTGTGGGTTTTCCTTGGGGTCGAGATTGGGGCTTGTTATGGTGTCAAGCCTGGTCTCGAGTTCCCAGACTCTGGCCATATTCCCTTCTCAGCCTCCCTGCCGAGGAGTCAGACATGAATCGCCCAGCTGCTATTGTTCCCACAAATGTATGAGAGTCTCAACCTTCCATTCCCTGAGATGGTCCTTGGGAGAAGTGAGCAGGTCCACCATGGGGAATAAGGCAGGAGGAGGGGTGGTTGCCCTGGTGGAGTCACACCTCTGCACCACGTGCTCCCCCTTAGGAGGGCACAGCTGGCGATGCTAGCTGCCCTCTCTGGGGTCCCAGGCCAGTGGAAGGGTCTGGCCTCTCACTGGGGATCTGAGGGAGTTGTGGAGGCCTGGTGTGGGGGCTCATGCCTGTCATCCTGGCCCTCTGGGATGCTGAGGCAAGAGGATGGCCAGAACCCCCGGGTTTGAGAGTAGCCCAAGCACCTCGATGAGACCTCATCTCTCCAAAAATTGAGCTTAGCATGGTGGCACACACCTGTCCTTCCAGGCACTAGGGAAGCTGAAGCAGGAAGATTACCAGAGACCAGCCAGTGGAGGCTGCGGTGTCTGAGAGTGGGCCTCTGTGCTCTGGCCTGGGCAAAGAAGGAGGACTCCAACTCATAATAATAATACCTACCACCACCACCACCACCACCACAAACACCTGTCTGGCTCAGAGGCTCAGCCTGGCATCCCAGTCCTTCAGAGGACTAGGGGTGTGGATGGCCTGAGCCTGCAGCTTTGACACCAGCCCTGGACGCAGAGAGAGATCTTGTCTTGGTCATAAAAAATAAATCCAAAGATTGGCCAGACATGCTTGTACAGGCCTGTGATTCCAGTCCCTTGGGGGGTGGAGGAGGGAGGATCATTGTCACAAATTTTAGGGAAGATAGACAGTGTTTCATCTCCGTTAGAACAATGATCAAAACAAAATAAACACTTCAGAATTTGAAGGCCAAACTGTATGTAACGTAAAGTATGAAAAAGACCTTCAAAAGAAAAATAAATGGGCAACTGTCCTGCATAACACCAGAGTCAGTGTCCACGTTTTCTCCTTCGCCGACACCATTCCTCCTTCAGGAAATCCTGACCTGCTGGAGTTGGACTCTGACAAGTGTTGCCCTAACAGGAACCTGAAAGTTAAGCCTATCTTTAATTGAAACAGATAAAACCTTGCCTAGGGTGCTGCAGATCCCTCAGTAGGGCAAAGCTAGGAAGGATAAGCAGTTTTAGAGTCGTGATAGGCACATGGGTCAGAGTGAATCTAAAGAAAAAATTGTTCATAAGTATTTTGATACATACACTTTCTAAAGGAGAAATTAAAATTTCCTCTACATGATTATCTTGTTTACTTCATTTTGTGCAAGATCAGTGCCCCTGGTTCCATGAAGAAGGCATCATTAATTTAGAAACATGGACAAAGAGTGGGAAAAACTTGAAACTGTATTACACTCTCCATGGTACAAAACGAGTGCCTGTAGATACTTTTGCATTGTGGAATTTAATTAGAGATGTCTTAGATCCACAACAAGACATTGATAAAATGACCATTAAAGTAAAAGAGGAACGAGGTGAAAGAATTCCCATACTAATCCCTGTTCCTTGCCAGGCAATGTTAGCCACTGCCCCTATTAATGATTATCCTCTACCCCCTTAGGATAAGGAAAGTTAAAATAAGAATAAGCTAGGTATCATGAAGAAATATATCCAGATAATTTATATTTGCACCTCATTGCCAAAAGACCTCTGGCAAGAGGTGCTGGGAGGGGAAGGATTGTTATTTGTGACCATCTTGATTTAAGAGGAGAAAATTGTCTTTCTATACTGATTCCTGTTATATAAAAGGACTGTTGTCTCATATTAAAAAAGCGACCATTCCTGTTAATAAGGCAACTATTCTTGATTTACTTATCCAATTACATCAACTAATAATTTTGAGAAACCAACCATTTTTCATAGGTTATATTAGATTTCATTCAGGATTTCCTGCACTCTACATCAACGTAATCAATTAGCAGATGCCATGACATATTGGTCATGTGCCTTCTCCTTGTAG
>NW_007251615.1:5397-6481 GCF_000164805.1 Carlito syrichta
TTTGTAACCCGGTTTGGCATCTCACATCCTACAGGAATTCCGTATAATCCTCAAGGTAAAGCTATGGTAGAGAGAGCCCATCAGACGTTAAAAAATCAAATAATTAAATTGCAGGAAGGGGAATTTAAATATAATTCTTCCCATCATATCGTAAATCATGCTATGTTTGTAATTAATCATCTCAATTTGAACTTTCAAGCACATTCAGCTATGATGTCATTGGAGTCCTGAGAAATCTGTTTAAAACAATCATAAAATGGAAAAAATCTTCTTACAGGTCGAGGAAGGGGTCCGATGATATTTAAACATGTGGGACAGAATATGCTTGTGTTTTTCCCCAGGGCTTACCCTAACTTAATTTGGTACAGGATCGTCTAATTAGACATGTCCAGCACCCCACTTCTGGTCAGTTACAGCCAGACGAGACATAAAGCACACCATCAGTCTGAGTAGAATGCAGATGAGGAAGAGAAGGTGTTTGTGCCAAAGTTGAATCATCTCACCATTCGACAACCACTTCCACCTCCACCCACTCGACTGAAGACATCTCATCATTCGTTGTCTACCCCTCCTCAATCCAGACATTACCATCAAGCTGTTTTGACTACACAGTGTAGACAGCCCACATGGGTGCAAATCAAGGCTCTCATCCACGAGGCCAAGGATCTGGTTTGCGCTCAAAAGCACTTCTCTCACTCCCTCTTGTTTTTGTTGCTATACTGGCTATTATAGGGTGACAGGTGTGTTGTATTTATTCCGAAAAATCTTATTGTGCTTATATCCCAAAACCTCCAGTGTTCCAGCCTGTTACATGAGATGCTAAGTTTATTGCTGTTTTAACTAATCATTCCTCTTTCTTAGGAGTCCCCACTCCTTTTTCATCACAAGTCAGAAATGTTATTAATCATAATTTTTCTTTGTCAAGTTGTTCTACTACTTCTCCCATATGTTTTAGTTTACCTGAAAAATCAGAACGGTTCCTTGATACGTTTAAACTCACGTATAAAAGCTATGGTAACTGGTAGCCTCTCTAATCTTTCAAGAAAGGCAAATGACAGACAATATGTTTCTTAAATTGTTGATG
>NW_007251616.1:0-894 GCF_000164805.1 Carlito syrichta
CTCAACTTTCCCCAGAGATGACCTGGTTTGGTGCTATTAGAGGGCAAATGGTTTGGTGGGGGAGAGTGTTCTGACACAGCCTGAGATTATGTGTGGCCTACTCAGTGACTCCAAAGGCACTACTTGTCTCTCATGCATTCCCCCTCAAAAGAAATTGGCTATCTCATCAGGAGAAAAATCTGCCTATCTGATCACAAGAGATTCCACTGTTACAGGCAGTCACCAGGGACCACTTGAATATTTCCAGAAAGAACTAGAAAAACCTCTACTCATGTCATGATGTAGGATGTTCCCTCAACCCCAGAATACCCCTCAGGCACCTCCCATTAATACTTCACCAACAGCAAGCCTATGCTGCATCAAGGACCTGTTTCTGCCTGTGTTTGAACTGTTTATGCAGGAATCACACCGTGTGCAACCTTGGGTATTGGTTGGTACTCCAGGAAACAGACACTGAGACAGACAGAACTGTAAAGGTTTATTTGGAGAAACAAATGCAAAGATTAAAAAAAAGGCAGCTTTGAGCATGGAGCACACTAAGACAATAAAAGACAACTGGGCAACTTTTCAAATTATATAAGATCCACAGCATATGCCCTCTTCAACTTTCAAAATGGTTGTGCTGCAAGGAAAAAATAGGGTTATTTTTGTGACCTTATTTTTTCCCATCCATATTTTGTCTTCTGTAATATATCTCATGACATGATAAAAACTTCTGTGTGTGGCTGCATCTCTGTGTCTATATGTTATGAAAAATAATTGTCTTCAGATCTCAACATTAATTGTGTATACATTCTAATAATTATCTTTATGGTCTTTATTGGGTAAGGTCTGAACATTAATAGTAGAGGCAAGGACTTTGCCTTATCCTTTGAAACCAGAAATGGAAATGTC
>NW_007251616.1:1553-2911 GCF_000164805.1 Carlito syrichta
GAGAAGTTTAGGAGATACAAATCTAGGAGTCAAGGGTGAGAACTAGAGGGTGTTGGGGGTATGCTGAGAGACCACCCACCAAGACAGCTCAGGATGAGCTTTCAATGCCTGGCCCATCTGCATTATTCTGATGATCAAGGCCAGCACCACTGAACCAGATCTGACTTTCCTGTTAGTCTCATTGGGCCATAATAACTTCAAGCAGACAAGGTTTCCTGATAAAACCAAGTTAAATTTCCCAGACCTCCTGCCTGTTTTTTCACTCTTATCCACAATCTTTACACATCCAAGAAAATGATAATCTTTCCTACTGTCTGCCAATCAACTAAGAGATTTACTGTAACAGGAAAATTAAGAGAAAGATAATTCTCTTGTTCACACTCAGCCATCTGAGCTCTCCTACAGAGCATGAATCTCACATGGGTTCCATGCTTCTGCTCACTCTGTCCTGCCAAGAGTCAACTTCCAGCTCCAGTTCAACAAACTCCCACATGGCACCTCCCCACTTCTTCCTTATCTTCCACACTCTTCTGTTAACTCTTGGGAAATTTTCTCTCCCTCTTTTGTACTTTGGCCACTTTACTGGTGCTTCTATAAGTGTCACAAGCTCTGTGCCCTTGAATGCATATGTCTCTCTCCTACAGGACACATGAAGCCCCTGAAGTCAGGAGTGGGTTTATTCTTCACAGAGCTGGGCACAAGACTGAGGTTCCATAGGCATCTGCAAATCCAGCATTTCTTGTCTTTATAATGAACCATTTTCTTTGTCTTCAAGAGGTATCTCCTGCAAACTCCTGTTGGAGAGATGATGCAGCATATTGTGTACCCTCAGGAATTAGATAAAATGATACCCTTCTCAGTCAGCTTTACCTTTATATTTGCAAACAAATAGTGACATCTGTGACATTGTTTCCTATTGAGTCAATGGTAAAAGAGATGAAAACACTTTACTTACAAGTCAGTTCATACTGCTCAGATCACAATACCAAATGGGGGAGGTGAAAACATTGACTGAAGTCGCAGAGGTCAACAGGGTGGAGGAGATTGTTGACATCTCATGAAGGGTGATGAAAGACCGGACATGTGGTAGGGTAGGAAGGGCAGTACAGGGAAAGGAGGGACCCTTTTGCAGCCAATATGACCTGCAGAACATGATGGACAAAAACACCTATGCCAACAGAAGATGAAGCTCATGTAGCAGAGGACAGTCCCTGGCACTTTTCTTTCCACCAGTTTTCCAATTAGCAGCATCAGTGCAAAAACTCTCCCTTCCACTATGATCCACTGATAGTTGGGAAGTGAAGAAAGTCTCGAGGACAATTTGCTGTCACCATATGCCACAACCTGTGCTTGCAAAT
>NW_007251617.1:0-12903 GCF_000164805.1 Carlito syrichta
TTACTAGCTGGTCAGCTGGCTTACCAACTAATTTAACTACCTAAATACCTAGCTAACATGCTGGCCAGTGAGCTGACTTAACTACGTGATTTAACAAGATAGTCAGCTGGCTAGCCAGCTGATTTGACTAGCTAGGTACCCTGCTAGGTAGCTGGCTAGCCAGCTGACTTAACTAACTGATTTAACTAGCTAGAACCTGGATAACCAGCTGACTTAACCAGCTGCTTAACTAGCTATCTACCAAGGTAGCCAGCTGGCTGGCAAGCTGAACTAACTAGCTGACTTAACTTGCTAGCCATCTGACTGGCTCACTGGCTTAACTAGCTGACTTAACTAGCAAGCCATCCGGCTGGCCTGTTTAATTAACTAGCTGACATAACCAGCTTGCCAACTGGCTAGCCAACTGACTTAACTAGATAGCCACCTAGACAACCAGCTGAGAAGCCAGCTGATTTAACTAGCTGACATAAATAGCTAGCCACCTGGTTAGCCAGCTGATTTAACTAGCTTCCTACCTAGCTAACCAGCTGGCTAGCCAGTTGACATAACTAGTTGACTTAACCTGCTAGCCAACTGGCTAGCCAGCTGACTCAACCAACTGAATTAACTAGTTAGTCAGCTGGCTAGACAGCTGACATAACTAGCTCTCTACCTAGCTAGTTAGCTGGCTAGCCAGTTGACTTACCTAGCTGACTTAATTGGCTTGTCAGCTGGCTAGCCAACTGCCTTAAGTAGCTCACTACCTAGCCAGCCAGCTGGCTAGCCAGCTGTCTTAACAAGCAGACATAAATAGCTGGCCTGCTTGCTACTCAGCTGAATTAACTAACTTGCTATATAGCTAGCCAGCTGACTAGGTAGCTGACTAAACTAGGTCACTTAACTTACTAGCCTTCTGTCTAACCAGCTGACTAAATTAGCAAGTTACCCAGCTAGCCAGTTGTCTAGCCAGCTGACTTAACTAGGTAATTTAACTGGCTAGCCAGAGGGCTAGACAGCTGACTTAAATATCTAGCTACCTTGTTAGCCAGCTGTCTAGACAGCTGACTTAACTAGGTGACTTAAGTACCTAGCCGGCTGACTAGCAGGCTGACTCCACGGCCTAGGTACCAAGCTACCCAACTGGATATCCAGCTAACTTCACTAGCTAGGTACCTACTTATCTCACTGGCTTGCCAGCTGACTTATCTACCTGGCACCTAGGTAACCAGCTGACTAATGAGCTGAGTTAACTAGGCTAGTTAACTAGCTATCTAACTGACTAACCGGCTGACTTAACTAGGCTGTGACACAGCTAGGCAGCTGGCTATCCCGCTGACTTAACTAGCTAGCAAGCTGAATTAACTACCCGAGTTAAGGAGCTAGCGACTTAGCCAGCCAGCTGGCTTATCTAGTTGGCTTAACTAGCTAGCTATCTAGCTAACCAGCTGACTTAACAAGCTGACTTAATTAGCAACCTAGTTGCCATAACTAGCTGACTAATATAGCCAGCTTTCTAGCTAGCCAGCTGACTTTATTAGCTAAAATAATCATCTAGCCTGATGACTAGCCATGTGACTTAACTAGCTTTATAACTAGCTAACAAGGTGGGTAGTCAACTGTCTAAATGAGCTGACTTAACTAGCTAGCCAGCTGGTTGCCAGCTGACTTAAGTAACTGACTTAACTTAGTAGCCAGCTGGTTGTCAGCTTACTTAACTAGCTGACTTAAGCAGCTAGTCAGCTGGCTAGCCAGCTGAATTAACAAGCTGGCTACATATCTAGCCAGTTGGCTAGCCAGCTGAATTACCTAGCTGACTTAAGCTAACAAACTTGCTATCCACCTCTCTTAACTTGCTAGCTATCTATGTAGCCAGCAGGCTAGCCAATTGACTTAACTAACTGACTCGAACAACTATCCTGTTGGTTTGCAAGCTGATTTATGTAGCTAGGACCATACCTAGCCAACTGGCTAGACAGCTGACTAAACTAGCTGACTACACCAGCTAGCCAGTTGTCAAGCCAGCTGACAACTCACTGATATCACTAACTAACCAGGAAGTTATCTAACTGACTTACCTAGCTAGATACCTACCTAGCCAGTTGGCTAGCCAGCTATCTTAACTAGCTGAATTAACCAGCTAGCCAGCTGGCTAGTCACCTGTCTTAATTAGCTTGCTACCTAGCTAGCCAACTGGCTAGCCAGCTGACTTAAGTAACTGACTTATCTAGCAGCTACCTAGCTAGCCAGCTGACTTAAATAGTTAGCTAACTAGCTAGCCATCTAGTTAGTCAGCTGTCTTAAATAGTTAGCATACTAGATAGCAACCTAGCTAACAAGCTGGCATAAATAGTAAGCTGCCTTGCTAGCTAGCTGACTTAACCAGCTAGATAATTAGTTAGCTTAATCATTATCTAACGTTCTAGCTAGGTGACTTAATCATCTGACTTATCTCATTAGCTAATGTGCTGGCTAGTTCACTCATCCAGTTGACATAACTCGTTAGCTATCTAACTAGTTCACCATCCAGCTGACTTGTCATCAGCTAACTAGCTAGCTAGCCTACTCAACCAGATGACTCAACCCGTTTGCTTACTAGCTAGCTAGCTGACTCAACCACCTGACTTAACCTGTTCATTTACTAGCTAACTATCTGACTCAACCTGCTGACTTAAACCTTTAGTTAACTAGCTAGCTAGCTATCTTAACCAGCTGACTAAATTAGAAGCTGACTAAACTAACTGACTTAGCTAACTGACTTAACAACTTAGCTAGCAGACCTAACTGCCTGACTTAACTAGTTAGCTAGCTTACTTAACTACCTGAATTAAAAAGTTAGCTAACTATTTAACTAGTTGAATAACGAGTTGAAAATTAATTAACTAAATATTTAGGTAGCAGACTTAAGCAGCTGACTTATATAATTAGCTAACCAGTGAGCTATGTGACTTAGCTAGCTTACTTAGCTAGCTACTTAGTTAGCTAGTTAACTTAGCTAGATGACTTAACTATTTGGCTAATGAGATAGCTAGCTGAATTAATGAATTGGTTATTGAGTTAGATAACTGTTTTAACTAGTTGGTAAACGAGTTAAATAGCTGACTAACTAGTTGGTTAACGAGTTAGCTAGGTGACATAACTTGTTGGCTGACAAGTCAGCTGACTAACTACCTGGTTTAACACATTGGCTGAATACTCGACCATCTTGTTAGCTGTCTTAAAACGTTGGCCGACTAATCAGCTGACTATTTAGCTTGGTTAAATAGTTGGCTGATGAGTTGTCCCCATAGTTAGTTCAGGCAAGTATTTAGTTAGGTAGTTGGCTCACCTAATTAGTTGGCCGACTAGTAGGCCGACTAGTTAGCTGACCTAAGTAGTTGGCAGTCTATTTAGCTGACCTAACATGTCGACTGGCAAGTTGACTCAATAGTTGGCCAATTGGTTAGCTGACTTAACTAGTTGGCGTTAGAAGACCGAAAGGTTAGCTGACTTAACTAGTCAGCCAGCGAGTGAGCCTACAGGTGAGCTGACTTAACTAGTTGACTGGTGAGGGAGTCATCTGGTCAGCTGATTTAACTAGCCTGCTGGTGAGTGAGCCGACACATGTGCTGCCATAACTAGTCAGCCGGCTAGTGAACCGACCAGTGAGGGGACTTAACTAGTCGGTTGGTGTGTGTGCCAACTAGTTAGCAGAAATCTTGGCCTGCGAGTGAGCCGACAAGTTAGTTGACGTGTTGGCTGGTGTGCGAGACGAATAGTTTGCTGACCAGTTGGCAGGTGAACAAGCCTACTTGTTAATTGACCTAATGGAAAGCAAGGGAGCCCACTAGTTAGCTCACCAGTTAGCTGAGTTTCTAGTTGACTAGTTAGCAAATTAACAAGCTGATTTGCTAGCTGACTTAACTATCTAGCTGACTAGCTAGTTGACTTCACTAGCTAGTTGACTAGGAACCTGACTAGCTAACTGACTTAACTAGGTACCTGGATAGTTAACTGATTTGCTAGCTCACTTAACTAGCTAGCTGTCTATCTAGCTGACTTAACTAGCTGACTAGTGAGTGGGCTGGCTAGCTGGCTAGTCAGCTGACTTAATTACCTAGCTACCTGTTTGACTACACAGCTAGTCAACTGTCTTAAATAGCTAGCTACCTGGCTGTCAAGCTGGCTAGGCAACCAGCTAGCTAGTTAGCAGGCTGGCCACCTGGCTAGCCAACTGGCTTAAATAACCAGCCGGGAGGCAGTACATTGGGTTAGCCAGCCAGCTTAAATAGCCAGACACTCTGCTGATGAGCCAGCTAGCCAGCCAGCTTAGCTAGCTGGTGACCTAACTGACCAGCCTGTTAACAAGGTGGCTTAACTTGCCATCCACCTAACCAGCAAGTCGTATAACCAGTTGACTTAACTAGCTGACTTACAAAATAGACATCCGGCTATCCAACTGGCCTTATTAGCTAGCCACTTCGCTAGGCAGCCAGCTAGCCAACTCACTTAACTCGCTGAATTAAGTAGCTAGCCAGTTGGCTAGACAGCTGAATTAGTTAGCTAGCTACCTACCTAGTCAGGTGGCTATCGTGCTGACTTAACTAGTTGATGTAACCAGCTAGTCAGCTGGTTAACCAGGTGACTTAACTATCGAGTTACATAGCAAGCCAGTTTGCTAGCCACTCAATTAGCTAGCTGACTTAACCAGTGAGCCAGTTGGCTAGCCAGCTGACTCAACTAGCTGACATAACTAGTTAGCCTTCTGGCTAGCCAGCAGACTTAACTAGCTGACACCTCTAGCTAGCCAGGCAGCTTTCCAGCTGACTTAAGTAGATAGCTACCTACATATCTCGCTGGTTTACCAGCTGACTACACTACCTAGCTACCTAGCTAACAAGTTGGCTAGCGAGTTGAGTTAACTAGGTGACTTAACTAGCTAACCAGCTGGCTAGCTAGCTGACTTAACTAGCTAGATACCCAGCTAGGCACCTGGCTAGCCAGCTGACTTAACTATATAGCCAGCTGACTTAACTAGCTGACTTAACAAGCTAGCTACCTGGCTAGCCTGCTGAATTTATTACCTGAAATAACTACCTAGCTGGATATCTTGATAGAAAGCCAACTTAAATAACTGAATTAACTAGCTAACTATCTAGCTAGCCAGCTGATTAAACTAGCTGAAATAACTCACTAGATTGCTGTCTAGCCAGCTGAATTTACTAGCTTTTTAACTAGCTAGGGAGATGGCTTGCCTACTGACTTAACGAGGTGACTTAACTAGCTATCCAGCTGGTTAGCCTCCTGAATTAGCTAGTTTATTAACGAGCTAGGCAGCTCGCCAGCCAGTTGACTAATCTACCTGACTTAACTAGATAGCCAGTTGGATAGTCAGCTGACAACTATCGTTCTAGATCTCTAGGCACCTGAATAGCCAGCTGACTTAACTAGCTGACTTAATTAGCTAGCCAGCTAGCTAGCCAACTGACTTAACTAGGTCACTAACTTGCCAGCCAGCTGGCTAGCCAGCTGACTTAACTAACTGTCTTAACTTGCTGGCCTGCATTCTAACCATTTGCATTAAGTAGCTTGCTACATAGCTAGCCAGCTGACTATCCAGCTGAATTAACTAGGTGACTTATTTAGCTAGTCAGCTGTCCAGTCAGCTGACTATACTAGCAGGTTACCTAGGGAGCCAGATGCCTAGTCAGCTGCTTTATCTAGGTGACTAAACTAGCTAGTCAGCTGGCTTGTCAGCTGACTTAAGTGGATAGCTATCTACTTAACTAGCTAGCTAGCTAGCAACCTGGCTAGCCAGGTGAGTTAAGTTATTCTCTATGTCTCTAGCCACCTGGATATCAAGTGACTTAACTAGCTGACAAAACTAGATTCCAGATGGCTAGCCAACTGACTTCACTAGCTACCTACCCACATAGCTTGCTGGATTGCAAGCCATCTTAACTACCTAACTACCTAGCTATCCTGCTGGTCAGCAAGCTGAGTTAAGTAGGTGACTTTACTCGCTAGCCAGCTGGCTAGCCAGCTGATTTAAAGCTAGCTATCCAGCTTGGCAGCTGGCTCTCCAGCTGACTTAACTAACGACAACTAGCTAACTAGCTGACTTAAATAGCTGACTTAAGTAGCTAGCTACCTAGCAAGCCAGCTGACTTAATTAGCTGATTCAACTTGCTAGCTACCTAACTAGCTGTCATATAGCTAGCTGACTTAACTAGCTGACTTGACTAGCTAGCTAGCTGATATATCAACCTGTCTTAACTAGCAAGATGCCTAGTTATCCAGCTGACTAAACTAGCTGAAATAACTGGCAAGCTATATGGCTACACGTCTCATGTAACAAGCTTTTTAACTAGATAGCAAGCTGGCGAGACAACTGATTTAACAAACTGACTTAAATAACTAGCCAGCTGATTAGCCAACTGACAAAACTAGCTGACTTAACTAGCTGGGCAGCTGTCTAGCCAGGTGATTTTTTGCCTAGCTAACTAGCTAGGTGGTAGCCTAGCCAACTGACTTAACTAGCTGACTTAACGAAGTAGCTAGCTGGCTAGCCAGCAGACTTAACTAGCTAGCTAACTAGCTAGACAGCTATATAGCCAGCTGACTTAACCAGCTGACATAACTAGATTGACTGATGGCTAGGCAGCTGACTTAACTAGGTATCTACCTACATTTCTCACTGGCTTGTCAGCTGACTTAACTACCTCACTACCTAGCTAAATTGCTGGCCAGCGAGCTAACATAACTTGGTGACTTAGGTTGCTAGCCAACTAGCTAGTCAGCTGACTTAACTAGCTAGCCACCCTGCTAGGCAGCTGGTTTACCAGTTGATTTAACTAACTGAATTAACTAGCTAGCCAGTTGACTTAACTAGCTGATTTAACTAGCTAGCAAGCTGACTGCCAGCTGAATTAACTAGTTGATTCAAGCAGCTAGCCAGGTGGCTAGCCAGCTGACTTAACTAGGTAGCTACCTACCTAGCTATCCAGCTATCCAGCTCAATGAACTACCTGACTTAACTAGATACTTATCTGCCATTACTAGCTTACTTATATAGCTAGCTTCCTACCTGGCCAGTTGCCATAACTAGCTAAAATAACTAGCTAGACAGATAGCTAGCCATCTGACTAAGTAGCTTTTTAACTAGCTAACCAGTTGGATAGCTAACTGACTAAATGGGCTGAAATAACTAGCTAGCCTGTTGGTTGCCAGGTGACTTAACAAGCTGACAACTTGCTAGGCAGTTTGTTGACAGCTGACTTAACTAGCTGACTTAAGCAGGTAGACAGCTGGCTAGCCAGCTGACTTAACTAGTTGGCTACCTATCTATCCAGCTGTCTACCCAGCTCACTTAACTAGCTTACTTAAGCTAGCAAGCTGGTTAGCCACCTCGCTTAATTTGCTAGCTATCAACGTAGACAGCAGGCTAGTCAGCTGACTTAACTAGCTGACTTAAGCAACTATTGTGCTGGCTAGCTAGCTGATTTATCTAGCTGTCTACCTACTTAGCCAGCTGGCTAGACAGTTGACTAAACTAGCTGACTTAACCAGCTAGCCGGTTGGCTAACAAGCTGACTTAACTCGCTGACATCAGTAACAAGCTACGTAGCTATCTAGCTGGCTTAACTAGCTGGCTACCTACCTAGTCAGTTGGCTAGCATGCTATCTTAACTAGCTTGATTAACCAGCTATCTAACTGCTATCCAACTGACTTAACTAGCTCACTACCTAGCTAGGCAGCTGGTTAGCCAGCTGACATAAGGAGCTGACTTAATTAGTAGCCACCTAGCTAGCCATCTGACTTTAATTGTTAGCTAACTAGCTAGTTAACTAGTTAGCCAGCTGACTTAAATAATGAGATAACTAGCTCGCTACCTAGCTAACAAGCTGACTTAAATAGTTAGCTTCCTTGCTAGCTAGCTATCTTAACCAGCTAGATAACTATTTGGCTTAATCTTTATCTAACGTGCTAGCTAGATGACTTAATCATCAGACTTATCTCGTTAGCTAATGAGCTGGCTAGCTGACTCAACCAGCTGACTTAACTCGTTAGATATCTAGCTAGCTATCTGACCATCCAGCTGACTTAACTCGTTAGCTAACTAGCTAGCTAGCCTAGTCAAGTAGCTGATTAAACCCATTTGCTAACTAGCTAGCTAGCTGTCTCAACCTGCTGAATTAACCCATTAGTTAACTAGCTAACAACCTTACTCAACTTGCTGAATTAACAGTTTAGCTAACTAGCTAGCTAGCTGTCTTAACCAGCTGACTAAATTAGAAGCTGATTTTACTAGCTGACTTAGCTAGCTGACTTAACTACTTAGCTAGCTGAATTAACTGGCTAACTTAACTAGTTAGCTAGCCTATTTAACTACCTGAATTTGTTAGCTAACTATTTAACTGGCTGAATAACCAACTGACTTAATTAATTAGCTAACTAGTTATGTAGATGATTAAGTATCTGAATTAAATAGTTAGCTAAATAGTGAACCATCTGACTTAGCTAGCTGACATAGCTAGTTAGTTAGCCAGCTGACTTAGCTAGCTGACTTAACTAGTTGGCTAATCAGATAGCTAGTTGACTTAATAAGTTGGATAATGAGTTATATATCTGTTTTAACTAGTTGGTAAACGAATTAAATAGCTGACTTAATTAGTTGGTTAAGGAGTTAGCTAGGTGTTTTAACTTGTATTCTGATGAGTTGACTGTTTATTTAGCTGGTTTATCACGTAGGTTGACTATTCGGCCAACTTGTTAGCTGGGTTAACAAGCTGATCTACTATTCGGCTGACTATTTAGCTTGGTTAACTAGTTGACTGACGAGTTGGCCCCCTAGTTAGCTCGGTACAGTAGTTGGCTGGCTAGTTTGCTGACATAACTTGTCGTCCGACTAGTTGGCCAACTACTTAGCTGACATAACTAGACTTCAGACTAATGAGCTGACCTAACTTGTCGGCTGACATGTTGGCCCACTAATCAGTCAATTCGTTAGCTTACTCAATTAGTGGGCCGGCTAGTTGCTGATTGTTTAACTGACTTAACTGGTCGGCCGGATAGTGAGATGACAGGTGAGCTGACATAACTAGTCGGCCCCGAAGTGAGCCAAATGGTCAACTGAATTAACTAGTCGGCTTGCTAATGAGCCTAAACGTACTCTGCAATAACTAGTCGACTGGTGAGTGAGTCAACCGATGTACTCACTTAATTAGTCATCTGGTGAGCAAACGACTATTTACCTGACCTTTTGGCCTTTGAGGGAGCCAACAAGTTCGTTGACCTGTTGGCTGGCGAGTGAGCCGAAGAGTTTCCTGAACGGTTTGCATGCAAGTGAACTTTCTATCAGGTTAGCTAACCTGATAGAAAGTGAGGGAGCCCACTGATTGCTGACCAGCTAGCTGAGTTGCTAGTCGGCTAGTTAGCTAAGTGACTAAATGATTTGCTAGCTGACTTAACTAGCTAGCTGACAAGCTAGCTGTCTATCTAGCTGACATAACTAGCTAGCATACAGGTTATCTGGCTGTCTAGCTAGCTGACTTAACTGGCTAGGTAACTGGCTAGTTAGCTGGCTAGCTGACTTAACTATCAAGCAGACGAGCTAGCTGACTAACAGGCAGACTTAACTAGCAAACTGACTAGGAACTTGAGTAGCTAGCTGACTTAACAAGAGAGCTGAATATTTGGCTGACTTGCTAGTTGATTTAACTACTAACTGGCTAGTTACCTGTTTTAACTAGCTGACTAGCTAGTTGGCTGGCTACCTGGCTATCCAGCTGACTTAACTAGCTAGCTACCCTGTTTGCTAGATGGCTAGACAGCTGGCTTAACTAGCTAGCTACCTGTTTGGCTAGTGGTGGAGGCATTGACTAGCTAGCTAGTGGGCTGGACAGCTGGCTATCCAGTCGGCTTAAATAGCCAGCCAGTTGGCTGGACAATGGGATAGACACCCTATTAACTAGGCAAATACCCTGCTGGACAACTAACTAGCCAGCTGGCTAAACTAGCTGGCCACCTACATGACCAGCCTGCTAACCAGCCCGATTAACTTGCCAGCCACCTAGCTAGCCAGTCAGCTAACCAGCTGACTTAACTAGCTGACTTAACTAGATGGCCTGCTCTCTAGTCAGTTGAACTAACTAGCTTGTTACATAGCTATCCAGCTGGCTATCCAGCTGAATTTCTAGGTGACTTATCTAGCTAGCCAGCTGTCTAGACAGCTGACTTAAATAGCAAGCTACCTAGGTAGCCAGCAGGTTAGTCATCTGACTTAACTTGGTCATTTAAGTATCTAGCCAGATGGCTAGCCAGTTGACTTAAACAGCTACCTACTTGCATAGTCTGCTGGCTTGCCAGATGACTTAACTAACTAGTTACATAGATAACTTGCATGCCAGTCAGCTGATTTAAATAATTGACTTAACTAGCTATCCATAAGGCTAACCCGCTGACTTATATAATCGAATCAAATAGCTAGTCAGCTGACTTCACTAGCTGACTAAACTCGCTAGATACCTAGTTAGCCAGCTGATTTAACTAGCTGTTTTAAGTAGCTAGCTATCTAGATAATGATCATATAGCTAGCTGACTTAACTAGCTGGATAGGTGACTTATCTAGCTGATTTAGCTAACTAGCTTTCTAGCTAGCCAGCTGAGTTAACAAGCTCAAATAACTAGCGAGCCAGCTGGCAGCCCATCTGATCTAACTTGCTTTTTAACTAGCTAACAATCTGGATAGACAGCTGACTTAATATGCTGACTTAACTAGCTACTCAACTGGTTAGGCAGCACACTAAGCTAGCTGAATTAACTACTGGCCAGCTGACTAGTCAATTGATTTAATTGCCTAGCTACCTACCTAGCCAGCATCCTTGCCAGCTGACTTAACTAGCTGACTTAAATAAGTAGACAGCTGGCTAGTGAGCACACTGAAGTAGCTATCTACCTACCTTGACAGCTGAATAGCCTGCTGAATTAACTAGCTGACATAACTAGATAACATGATGGCTAGCCAGCTGACATAACAAGCTACCTACCTACATAGACCACTTGCTAGCCAGCTGACTTAACTACCTAACTGCAATGTTGATCTGCTGGCCAGTTAGCTTACTTACCTAGGTGACTTAACTAGCTAACCAGCTGCTGACCATCTGACTTAACAAGATAGATATCCTGATAGGCATCTGGCTACCAAGCTGACTTAACTGACTGACATAACTAGCTAACGAGTTTACTTAACTAGCTGACTTAACTAGCTAGCTACCTAGCAAGCCAGCTGACTTAACTAGCTGAAATAATTAGGTAGCTAGCTAGCCAGCAAGCTGGTTGGCCTGATGATTTATCTAGCTGACTTTACCAGCTAGCCAGATGGCTAGCAAGCTGACTTAACTAGCTGACTCAACTTGATAGCCAGCTGGCTGGCCAGCTGAATAAATTAGCTGACTTAACAGGCTAGTCAGCAGGGTAGCCAGCTGATTTAACTAGCTAGCTACCTCGCTAGCCAGCTCGGAAGCAAGCTGAATTAAGTAGCTGACTTAACTAGCTAGCCAGCAGGACAGGAAGCTGACTTAACTAGCTTGCTATCTAGCTAGACAGCTGGATAGACAGCTGACTTAATTAGTTTACTTAACCAGCAAGCCACCTGGCTATCAAGCTGACTCAACTAGCTGACTTAACTAGTTAGGCAGCTGGCTAGCCATCTGACTTAACTAGCTCTCTACATAGCTAGTTAGCTGGACTAGCCAGCTGACTTAACGAGCTGACTTAACTAGCTCACCAGCTGGCTAGCCAAATGAGTTAACTGGCTCACTACATAGCTAGCAAGCTGGCTACTCAGATGACTAAACTAGCTGACTTAAATAGCTGGCTGCTTGCTGGTCAGCTGAATAAACTAGCTTGCTATATAGAAATACAGCTAACTAGCCAGCTGACTTAACTAGGTGACTCAACTATCTAGCCAGTGGGCTAAACATCTGACTTAACTATCTAGCGACCTAGCTAGCCAGGTGTCTAGGCAGCTGACTTAACTAGGAGTCTTAAGTAGCTAGCCAGCTGGTTAGCAGGCTTACATAGCTACCTAGCTAGCCAACTAGATAGCCAGCTGTCTTAACTAGCTAACTACCTAGGTAGCCCGCTAGTTTGCCAGCTAACATAACTACCCAGCTACCTAGCTAACCAGCTGGAAAGTGAGCCAATTTAACTAGGTTACTTGACTAGCTAGCTAACTAGCTAGCCAGCTGACTTAACTAGCTACCTACCCAGCTAGGCAACTGGCTAGCCAGCTGACTTAAATCTCTGACTTTACTAGATAGCAAGCTGACTTAACTAGCTTACTTAACCAGCTATCTGCCTAGCTAGACAGCTGGGTTAACTAGCTGTCTTAACCATCTAGCTACCTAGCTAGCTATCTAGCTAGCCAGCTGCCATAATTAGCAGGCTTAACTAGTTACCAACTGACATAACTAGGTTACATATATAGCTAGGTTCCTAGTAAGCCAGCTGACTTTACTAGCTGAAATAACTAGCTGGCCAGATGCCTAGTCATCTAACTTAACTAGATTTTTAACTAGCTAACCAGCTGGATAGCCAACTGACTTAATGGGTTGACTTAACTACCTGGCCTGCTGGTTGCCAGCTGACTTAACTAGCTGACTTAACCAGCTACTCAGCTGGCTACACATCTGGCTTTGCTAGCTGGCTACCTATCTAGTCAGCTGGCTATGCAGCTGACTTACCATGCTGAATTAAGATAGCAAGCTGGCTAGGCAGATAACTAATCTAGCTAGCTACCTACCTAGCCAGCATGCTGGTCACCTGACTTACCTAGGTGAATTGAACAGCTAGCCTGCTGGCTAGTAAGCTGACTTATCTAGCTATCTACCTACCCACCCAGCTGGCTACATGGATGACTAAACTAGATGATTAACCAACTAGCC
>NW_007251618.1:0-851 GCF_000164805.1 Carlito syrichta
ACCTAGCTAGCAACTTGTTATCCAGCTGTCTGAACTATCTGACTTAACTAGCTAGCCAGCTGGATAGCCAGCTGACTTAATTGCCTAGCTACCTAGCAAGTCAGCTGACTCCACTACGTGAAATCACTAGTGAGCCAGCTGGCTACCCATCTGCCATAACCAGCTGTTTAACTAGTTAGACAGCTGACTAGACAACTGACTTCACCAGCTGACTTAACTAGTTAACCAGCTGGTTAGCCAGCTGACTAAACTAGCTAACTTTACTAGCTGGCCAGCTGGCTAGCCAGCTGACTTAATTGCCTAGCTACCTAGATAGCCAGCAGCCTAACCAGCTGACTTAACTAGCTGACTTAACTAAGTAGCCAGCTGGCTAGCTAGCAGACTTAAATAGCTACCTACGTAGCTAGACAGTTTGATAGCCAGCTGACTTAACTAGCTGACATAACTAGATAGCCTAATGGCTTGCCAGCACACTTAACTAGCTATATAACAACATAGAACTCTGACTTGATAACAGATGTTACTACCTAACTACCTAGCTAACCTACTGGCCAGTGAACTGACTTAACTAGCTAGCCAGCTTGCTAGCCAGCTGATTTATCTAGATAGGCACACTGCTAGGTAACTGGCTAGCCAACTGACTAAATTAACTGACTTACCTATCTAGATACCTAGCTAAACAGTTGACAGAACTAGCTCACTTAATTAGCTAGCTACCTAGCTGGCCAGCTGGCTGGCCTGCTGACTTAACTTGCTGTCTTAACTAGCAAGCCAGCTTCATGACCAGCTGCACTAACTAGCTGACTTAACCAGTTAGCTACCTAGCTAGCCAGCTGGGAAGCCAGCTGAAT
>NW_007251618.1:1462-6482 GCF_000164805.1 Carlito syrichta
GTCAGCTGACTAAACTATGTGACTTAACTAGCTAGCCTGCTGGCTAGCAGGCTGACTCAAAAGCTTAGGTACCTAGCCAGCCAGCTGAATAGCCAGCTGACTTAACTAGCTAGATATCAATGTATCCCACTGGCTTGCCAACAGACTTAACTACCTAGGTACCCATGTAACAAGCTGGCTGGAGAGCTGACTTAAATAGGTAAATTAACTTGCTATATAACTGGCTAGCCAGCTGAGTTAACTAGGTAGGTACCCAGCTCGGCAGCTGGCTACCCAACTGACTTAACTCGCTGACTTAACTAACTAGCAAGCTGACTTAAACAACTAACTTAGTCAGCTACCTACCTAGCTAACCAGCTGGCTTATCTAGCTGGCTTAACGAGCTATCTATCTAGCTATCTAGCTAGCTAACCAGCTGACTTAAGAAGCTGACTTCACTATTTACTTAACTACCATATCTAGCTGATGAATATAGCTAGCTTCCTAGCTGACCCGCTGACTTAACTAGCTGAAATAACTAGCTAGCCAGTTGATTGCAACCTGACTTAACTAGCTGACTTAACTTGCTAACCCGATGGATGCCAGTTGACTTATCTAGCTGATTTAACCAACTAATCAGCTGGCTAGACAGCTGACTTAACTAGCTGGCTACCTATCTAGACAGCAGGCTTGCTATCTGACTTTCTTAGCTGACTTAAGCTATCAAACTGGCTAGTCACCTCACTTAACTTGCTAGCTATCTACTTAGCCAGCAGGCTAGCCAGCTGACATAACTAGCTGACTTGAACAACTATCCTGCTGGCTAGCAAGCTGACTTGTCTACCTAGCTACCTACCTAGCCAGCTGGCTAGACAGCTGTCTAAACTAGCTGACTTAACCAGTTAGCCAGTTGTCTAGCCAGCAGACTTAACTCACTGACATCACTAGATAGCCTGGTAGCCATCTAGCTGACTTAACTAGCTAGCTACCTACCTAGCCAGTTGGCTAGCCAGCTATCTTAACTAGCTGAATTAACCAGCTAGGCAGCTGGCTAGCCAACAGACTTAAGTAGCTCACTACCTAGCTAGCCAGCTAGCTATCAAGCTGACTTAAGTAGCTGACTTAACTAGCAGCAACCTAGCTAGCTAGCTGACTTAAATAGTTAGCTAACTAGATAGCTATATAGTTAGCCAGCTGACTTAAATAGTTAGTTACCTAGCTAACTACCTAGCTAACAAGCTGACTTAAATAGTAAACTTCCTTGCTAGCTAGCTGACTTAACCAACAAGATAAATAGCTAGCTTAATCGTTATTTAACGTTCTAGCTAGGTGATTTAATCAGCTGACTTAACTTAGTAGCTAATGAGTTGGCTAGCTGACTAATCCAGCTGAGTTAAGTCGTTAACTATCTAGCTAGCTGACAATCAAGCTGACTTAACTCGTTTGCTAACTAGCTAGCTTGCCTACTCAACCAGCTGACTCAACCCATTTGCTCACTAGCTAGCTAACTGACTCAACCAGCTGACTTAACCTGTTAGATAACTAGGTAACAACCTGATTCAACCTTCTGACTTAAACCTTTAGCTAACTAGCTATCTAGTTGTCTTAACCAGCTGACTAAATTAGAAAGCTGACTTAAATAGCTGACTTAGCTAGCTGACAACTACTTGGCTAGCTAATTTAACTGGGTGACTTACCTAGTTAGCTAGCTAACTTAACTGCTAGAATTAGTTAGCTAACTATTTAAGAAGCTGAATAATGAGCTGACTGAACTAGTTAACAAACTAGTTAGGTAGCAGACTTAAGTATCTGACATATATTTAGCTAACTAGTGAGCTAGATGACTTGGCTGAATTACTTAGCTACCTAGTTAGCTAGATGATAAAACTAGTTAGCTTAGGAGATAGCTAGTCAAAATAACGAGTTGGTTAATTAGTCATTGAGTTAGATAACTGTTTTTACAAGTTGGTAAACGAATAAAATAGCTGATTCAACTAGGTAGTTAACTAGTTAGCTAGGTGACTTAGCTTGTTGGCTGATGAGTCGGTTAACACGTTGGCTGACTACTCGGTCCACCTGTTAGCTGGCTTAACAAGATGGACGACTAATCAGCCGACTATTTAGCTTAGATAACTAGTTGACTGAGGAGTTGGCCCCATAGTTCGGTTTAGTAGTTGGCTGACTAGTTGACTGACCTAATAATTCAGCCGACTATTTGGCCGAATAGTTATCTGACATAATTAGTAGGCCGAATATTTAGCGAGGGAGCCGACTAGTTAGCTGACCTGATGGAAAGCGATGGAGCCCACTAGGTAGTTCATAAGCTAGCTGAATTGATAGCAGACTAGTGAGCTTAGTAACTAGCTAATTTGCTAGCTGACTTAACTAGCTAACTTACTAGCTAGTTGGCTATCTAGCTGACTTTACTCTATAGCAAACAAGCTATCTAGATGTATAGCTAGCTGACCTAACTAGCTAGCTAACTGGCTAGTTAGATGGCTAGCTGTCTTAGCTATCTACCTGACTAGTTAGCTGAATAACTAGCTAAATTAACTGGCATACTGACTAGAAACCTGACTTTCTAGCTGACTTAAATAGGTACCTCAATAGTTAGCTGACTTGCTAGCCCACTTAACAAGCTAGATGGCTAGTTATTTGACTTCATTAGATGACTAATTTGTTGACTGACTAGCTGGCTAGCCAGATGTCTTAACTAGCTAGCTATCTGGTTGGCTATATGGCTAGCCAGCTGTCTTAACTAGCTAGCTACCTGGCTGGCTAGTTGGCTAGGCAGCCAGCAATCTAGTCAGCGGGCTGGCCATCTGACTAGCCAGCTGGCTTGAATAGCCAACCAGCTGGTTGGGCAGTGGAACAGCCAGCTGGCTAAAATAGTCAGCCACCCTGCTGATCAGCTGGCTAGCCAGCAGTCTTAACTACCTGGCCACATAGAAGATGAGCCTGCTAACCAGCCGGCTAAACTTACTAGCCCCCTAGCTAGCCAGCCGGCTAATCAGCTGTCTTAACTAGCTGACATAAGTAGATGGCCATCCGGCTAGTCAGCTGGCTTAACTAGTCAGCCACATAGTGAGTCAGATGAGAAAACCAGCTCACATAACTCACTGACATAATTAGCTAGCAAGCCAGTTAGCCAGCTGAATTAATTAGCTAGCTACCTATCTAGACAGGTGGCTAGCCAGCTAATTTAAATAGCTGACTTACCAGCTAGCCAGCTGGCCAGCCAGCTGACTTAACTCACTAGCTACCTAGCTAGCCAGATGGCTAGGCACTAGAATTAACTAGCTGACTTAGAAAACTAGCCAGTTAGCTAGCCAGCTGACTCAACTAGTTTACATAACTCGTTAGCCAGCTGACTAGCCAGCTGACTTAACTAGCTGACATCACTAGATAGCTGGGTGTCTAGCCAGCTCAATTAACTAGCTAGCTACCTATGTATCCCGCTGGCTTGCCAATTGACTTAACTACCTAACTACCTAGCTAACCATCTTGCTAGACAGCAAACTTAACTAGCTTTTGTAACTAGCTGCCCTGCTTTCTAGGCAGTTTAATTAACTAACTTGCTACATAGCTAGCCAGCTGGCTATCCAGCTGAATTATCTAAGTGAATTATCTAGCTAGCCAGCTATCTAGCAAGCTAACTTAACTAGCAAGCTACCTACCTAGTCAGTAGGCTAGTCATCTGACTTACCTAGGTGAATTAACTAGCTAGCCTGCTCGCAAGACAGCTGACATAACTAGCTAGCTACCTAGCTAGCAAGCTGGCTAGCAAGCTGATTAACTAGCTTAATTAAGTGACATATCTAGCTGACATATCTAGCTGACTTATCCAACTGTCTAGCCAGCTCACTTAATTAGCAATCTACCTAGCTAGCCAGTTGGCTAGCCTGCTGACTTAACTAGGTGACTTAAATAGCTATACTGCAGGCTAGACAGCTGATTTAACAATCTGGATAACTAGCTAGCTAACTGTTTTGCCAGCTGACTTAACTAGGTGACTTAACTAGCTAGCCAACTGGCTAGCAGGCTGACCTAACTACCTAACTACATAGCTAGCCAGTTGGATACCCAGCTGACTTAACTAGCTAGCTACCTACATAGCCTGCTGGCTTGCCAGCTCATTTACCTCCCTAGCTACCTAGCTAATCAGCTGGCTAGTGAGATGACATAACCAGGGAAGTTAACTAGCTAGCTAACTGTCTAGCCAGCTGATTTAACTAGCTAGCTACTCAGCTAGCCAGCTGGCTAGTCAGCTGACTAAACTCGCTGACTTAACTAGCTAGCAAGTTGACTTAACTAGCTGACTTATCCATCTACCTACCTAGCTATCCAGATGTCTTAACTAGCTGAAATACCTAGCTAGACAGATGGCTAGCCCTCTGAACTAACTAGCTATTTAACTACCTAACCAGCTGAATAACCAACTGACTTAATGAGTTGACTTAACTAGCTAGCCAGCTGGTTGCCAGCTGACTTATCTAGCTGACTTAACCATCTAGTCAGCTGACTAGCCAGATGACTAAAATAGTTGACTACTTATCTAGCAAGCTGACTAGCCTGCTGACTAACCTAGCTGACTTAAACTTGCAAGCTGGCTAGCCAGCTCACTTAACTATCTTGCTAACTACCTAGGTAGCAGGTAGCATGCTGAATTAACTAGGTGCATTGAACAGCTAGCCTGCTGGCTATCATGCTGACTTATCTAGCTAGTTACCTACGCAGTCAGCTGGGTAGACAACTGACTAAACTAACTGTCTTATCCAGTTAGACAGTTGGCTAGCCAGCTGAGTTAACACACTGAAATCACTAGCTAGCCAGGTAGCTATCTAGCTGACTTAACTATCTAGTTAACTACTTTGAAAGTTGGCTAGCCAGTTCTCTAACTAGCTGAATTAACCAGCTAACCAGCTATCTAGCCAACTTACTCGATTAGCTCGCTACCAAGCTAGCCAGCTGGCTAGCCAGCTGACTTTAGCTAGTTACCTAGATAGTGAGCTGACTTAAATAGTTAGCTAACTAGCTAGCT
>NW_007251619.1:0-4385 GCF_000164805.1 Carlito syrichta
GGAAGGATCGCCGGATCCCAGTGGGTTGAGGCTGTGGTGGCCGGAAGCGGCCACTGCACTCCAGTCTGGGCGACAGAGTGAGACTCCAACTCAAAAAATAAAAAATAATAATAATAAAGTCAGCCACCGAATCTGCCACCGCTGCCTCTGAGGCAGCCATTACACGTCGCTTCCGTCGGTGCATGAGGCCAGCTGCCTCTGCTGCTGCCGCCACCGCCGAAACAGCCATTCCACATCAGACCGTCACTGCCTGGGGTGAGCCACAGATGACACGGCCAAAGCAGCTATTACACATTGCACGGCCCGTGCCTAAGGCGATCGACGACTTCAGACCTTGAAGCCCCTACGAGCAAGACCTGCTGAGGTCTTACTACCACTGGACGTCCTGCCAGGCCATGGGTCTCCTCCTGTGTGCCTCCAGGCAACATCTCCCTGCTCTTAGGGGCAGGCGAGCAGTTGTGATAGACCATCTGGAGCAAGGGATAACACCACCTACTGGCGATTCAAGGGAACAACACTGAAAGTGGAAAAATGGAAGCCTGCCAGACACAGGCCAGATCTGAGTAGTGAACGGGGCAGTGGTGAACTGAGTGATGATCTGAACTGCCCTTCACTGCAGGCCAGGGGCAACTGATCCTAACCTTGAGCAAACTTACCAGCTTGAAAAGACAGCTAGAAATTAGACCTGAAAGGACATTCGACTTAAACAAAAAGTCTCAGAGTGTGCTTGATTGGTTCTGTTAGTTACTGACATGATTCTGTTCCTTCTATTTTGTTCCCCCCCTTTTTTCCTCCTTCTTTTCCCTTCTTTTATTTTCTTCTCTCTGTAAATCACATCTTTGTATAGAGGAATAGCACAACAATAAGGAGGCTGATAAGCGTGTATTAGCAACATTGTATGTTTTATGTATGTTTTGTAAGGGAGTTGGTTAGTTTGTAGCTGTGGTCTATTGTTTTTATATGTTTCAATTTTTGTCTCTCTCTCCATTTGTTGGTACACTCGTCTGTTTTCACCCTTACTCCTCTCTCTCTCCACCCCCCTCTTCCGTCCCACTGCCTGCTCCATTCTATTCCCTCTGTTAACCACATTTTATTTCAGGGAGTAAAACTACAACCCCACTGCACGGACAGATTCCAAAGCAGTGGGAAGTGGCTTTCAGATTATTCATACACCTGTTGGTGGATACCAGGACCTGCAGATAGATTCTGAATCACAGCTCCCCCCTTAAGTAAATCTCAAAACTGCAAAAAGGACCACCCACAACCTACAGTGCAACTGCAGAACTGAACAAAGAAAGAGGACATACATAAAGAAGAATAGGAGATTGAACAAACAGAAGTAAAAACAACCCCTTCATACCTGAATAACAGAATTAAAGAAAAAGGTGACGTGGAGAGAAGTAAAAAGTAGGGAGGGGGAAAAACTGCACAAATGAAGAAAAACGAAAAGAAGAATATAGGTCTCATGCAGACCCCTGGGAGACGAGACACTGGGAAATCATTCTGGAACACAAACAATGAAGAACCCCCAGGATGACTGATCACATGCAACAAACCCAGACATCAAGACATTAATAGAGAGAATTTAAAAAATTAAGGAGAGACAAAAGGAAAATAGGAAGGAGCTGATGTGAGAAATAACAGCAGTAAAGAATACTGTGATGGAAATAAATAACAAACTAATGAGCATGGAAAGCAGAATTAGCCAAGCAGAAGAAAGAATCTCAGAGCTCGAAGACCAAAACACAGAACTAACCCAAAATGTCAAAAGCATAGAAAAGAAGCTGAAAAAGACAGAACAAAACCTTCAAGAGATGAATGACCACTTCAAGAGACCGAACCTAAGAGTAATTGGGCTTCCTGAGGCAGAGAGAGAAACAGAGGCCACACTGCAACAAACATTTCAGGAAATCATTCAAGAAAACTTTCCTCATCTCATCAAGGATGAAAAAATTCAAACACAAGAGATCCAGAGAACCCCTGCAAGACAATGAATGAGAAGACCAACTCCCAGACATATATAATAATTCGCCTACACAAAGTAGGTGTAAAAGAAAAAATCCTAAAGGCTGCAAGAGAAAAAGGTCAGACTACCTACCAGGGAAGACCAATTATAATAGCAGCAGATTTATCTATAGAAACCCTCCAGGCTAGGAAAGGTCAGAGCCCTATATTCAAAGTTCTAAAAGATAAACAATTTCAACCAAGAATAACCTGCCCAGCCAGGCTAAGCTTCGTCAGTGAGGGAGAATTCAAATATTTCCCAGATATCCAATCCCTAAGAACCTATGCTACCACCAGATCACCGCTACAAGAAACACTTAAGAAAATACTGAACACAGAAGAAAAGGAAGAAAGAACAACAACGTTCTTCAAAAGAGTACAGGAAAAAGATTAAAAACACACATGATCCAACTCTAAAACCAAAAGAATGACAACACACAAACAGGAAGAACAAAAACTGTGTAAAAACATTAGGATAGGGTTCAACTCTCACATCTCAATAATTAGTTTGAATGTGAATGGACTAAATGCACCACTGAAAAGACACAGAATGGGAACATGGATAAAACATCACCAGGCAACAATCTCTTGCCTTCAAGAGACTCACCTCACTAGAAAGAATACTCACAGACTCAAAGTAAGAGGATGGGAAACAAATTTTCAGGCGAATGGACCACATAAGAAAGGAGGAGTCGCGATCTTAATCTCAGACAAAATACCCTTTAAGCTATCAAAAATTTAAAAAGAAGTTGTCCGGGTCAGTCTCGAACCTGTGGGCTCAGGCAATCCACATGGCCTCCAGGTTACTGGGATTACAGGCTGAACCACCACACCCAGCCAGCAAGCTTTTGAAATGAAGGAGTGATAAAGACATTCCCAGAAAAACAAAAACGGAGGCAAATCATAACCACTACATCTGCCTCACAAGAAATGCTAAACAGAGTTCTTCAAGTGGAAGTGAAGGCAACTAAGTCATAACATGAAAACATGTGAAAGTATAAAATTCTTGGGTAAAGATAAATGTATAGTCAAATTCACAATATTGTATTACTGTAATGGTAGTGTGTAAATCACTTATAACTTTAGAATAAATGATAAAAGACAAAACTATTGACCCACCAACCCTCTATTGGGAATATACCTGGATGAACTCAAGTCATTCTACCATAAAGACACCTGCATATGCATGTTTGTTGCAGCTCTATTTACAATAGCAAAAACATGGAACCAACCATGCTGCCTGAAGCTGGACTGTATAAAAAAGTGTGACACATATACACAATGGAATATTATGCAGCCATAAATAAGGACAAACATATGAACTTTGCAGCAACTTAGATGGATTTGGAATCTATCATACTCAGTGATCTATCACAGAAACAAAGAATGGAGTACCATATATTCTCACTTATAAGCAGAAATGGAACAATTATCATAATACTGTAAGAAAGGAATTGGCAGTAGCGGAAAACTGCCAGGGGAAATGGGGGTGGGTTGGCAGTCCAGGGAAACTGCCAGGGGAGGGAGGTTCACACCTCATCAACAAAGGTACCTGCACAATGAACCTTTGTGTAACTAACCTGAATTGTACCCCACATCTTTAAAATAAAAAATTTTTAAAAGACATAAGTATTAAAAATAACTACAGCTACATTAACATGTTAACATATATTCAATATAAAATGATGTCAACTGTGACAGTTAAAGTCTAAAAACAGCCAAGGCACTCTTAAACATGAAGCAGATAGCGGCCATTTAAGTCAGTTATCAAGACTTAAACTATAGCAATTGCGAAAGTAGGCTCTTCATGTGTGGCAGAAAAATAGATACATGGAGGAAAGCAGAGAGTCGAAGATGTAACATATGGTTGCCTTAAAAGTAAGGGAGACATTGGAGAGAATTGAGGAAATCATGAACCTGAATAAATGGTGTGGAGTCAAAGATGTGGAAAACAAACAAATAAAAGACAAGTGTAGTCCATTAACATTTATAGTAATTACTCTTTTTTTTTTGAGATGAAGTCTCACTCTGTCGCCCAGACTGCAGTGCAGTGGCATGCTCCCGGCCACTGCAGCCTTGACCTGGTGAGCTCCGGTGATCCTTCTGCCTCAGCCTTCCAAGCCGGAAATACAGGCGCCCGCTACCACACCCGACCAATTTTTTATTTTATTGTAGAGACGAAGCCTCGCCAAATTGCCCGGGTGGGTCTTGAACCTGCAGTGTCAGGCAATCCACTCACCTTGGCTTCCCAAAGTGCTGGGATTACAGGCTGAGCCATCGAACCTGGTCAGTAAATACTCTTTATAGAAGATTTGTTTCATCTTTTTGTATCTTTTGTATGCTTTACCCACTTTATTTTATTTTTCCTCTTGTACTTCTTT
>NW_007251620.1:0-9488 GCF_000164805.1 Carlito syrichta
TAGTTAAATCAGCTAGTTAAGTAAGCTAGCTACGTAGTTAAGCAAGCTAGGTAAGTCAGCTAGTTAAGTGAGCTTTCTAACATAGTCAGCTGGTTAAGACAGCTAGCTTGCTAGTTAGCTAATGGGTTAAGTCAGCAGGTTGAGTCAGGTAGTAAGCTAGTTAAATGAAGGGTTGAGTCAGCTGGTTAAGTCAGCTAGCTAGCTAGATAGCAAACGAGTTGAGTCAGATGGTTGAATAGGCTAGCTAGCTAGTTAGCTAACGAGTTAAGTCAGCAAGATGAGTCAGATAACTAGCTAGTTAGCTAAGGAGTTAAGTATCCTTGCTGAGTCAGCTAGCTTGTTAGCTAATGAGTAAACCAGATAAATAAGAAAGCTAGCTAGCAGGTTAAATAATGAGTAAGCTAACCAGCTAGTTAGCTGGTTAAGTCAGCTGGCTAGCCAGATGGCTAACTATTTAAGTCACCTAGTTAAGCCAGCTAGGTGGCCAGCAAGTTAGCTAGATAGTTAGGGAATTAAATCAGCTGGCAAGGCAGCAGGCTATGTAGGTAGGTAGCTAGTTATGTCAGCTGGCTAGCCATCTGGCGTCTAGATATGTCAGCTAATTAAGTCAGCTGACTATCCAGCTGTCTAGCTAGGTAGCTAGCTAGTTACATCTGTTGGCTAGCCAGTTGGCTACTTCATTAAGTCAGCCTGTTAAATCAGTTGGCTAGACTGCTGGCTAGCTAAATAGCTAGGCAATTAAGTAAGATGGCTAGCCAGCTGGCTAGCTAATTAAGTCAGCTAGCTAAGTCAGCTTGTTAGTCAGCTTGCTAGCTAGGTAGCTAGCTAGTTATGCCAGTTGTATAGCCAGCTGGATATATAGTTAAGTCACCAGCTGACTATGCCAGCTGACTAGCCCGCTGGTTAGCTAAGTAGCTTGCTATTTATTTAGCTGGTTAGACAACTGACTAGTTAGATATGTCACCTAGTAAATTCAGCTAGATATCCAGATGGCTACCTATGTTTCAAGCTAGTTAATTCAACTGGCTAGAAAGCAGGCCAGCATGTTAAGACAGCTAGTTAAGTCAGCTGTCTAGCAAGCTGGCTATCTAGGTAGTGACCTGTTAAGTCAGTTTGCTAGTCAGCTGGCTAGCTAATGAAGTCAGCTAGTTAAGTAAGTTGGCTATCCAGGTGGCTAGAGAGGTAGAAAGCTAGTTAAGAGGGCTGGCTAACCAGCTGGATTACTAGTTAATTCAGCTAGTTTAGTCACCTTGCTGGCCAGCTACCTACCTCGTTAATCAACTAGTTAAGTCAGCTGGCTAACCAGTTGGCTAGCTAGTTAAGTCACCACGTTAAGACAGTTGGCTAGCCAGCATGCTAGCTAGTTAAAAAGCTAGTTAAGTCAGATTGCTAGACAGCTGGCTAGGTAGTTATTTCAGCTAGTTAATTCAGCTGGCTAGCTTGATAGCTAGCTAGTTAAGTCAGCTAGTTATGCCAGCTAGCTGACTAGTTAAGTCAGTGAGATAAGTCAGCTAGCTGTCTTAAACCTAGTTAGCTAGCTAGGTATCTAGCTGGTTATTTCAGCTAGTGAAGTAGCTGGCTAGCCTGGTGTCTAGGTACTTAAGTCAGCTAGCTAAGTCAGCTGACTACCTAGTTAATTCAGCTAGTTATGTAAGCTGGCTAGCAAGTTGGATAGCTAGTTAGGTCGCCTAGTTAAGTCTGCTAACTAGCCCGCTGGATAGCTAGGTAGCTTGATATTTATTCATCTGGCTAGACAGCTGGATAGTTAGATAGGTCACCTAGTTAATTGAGCTGGATTGCCTGATGGCTAGTTATGTAGAAAGCTAGTTAATTCAACTTGCCAGAAAGCAGACCAGCTTGTAAAGACAACTAGTTTTGGCAAGTAGTGGCCTAGTTAAGTCAGTTCACTAGCCACGTGGCTAGCTAATTATGTCAGCTAGTTAACTCAGCTGGCTATCCATGTGGCTGGAAAGGTAGAGAACTAGTTATGTCAGCTGGCTAGCCAGCTGAATTACTAGTTAATTCAGTTAGTTTAGTCACCTGGCTGGCCAGCTACCTAGCTCATTAATCAACTAGTTAAGTCAGCTGGCTAACCAGTTGGCTAGCTAGTTAAGTCACCTCATTAAGTCAGTTGTCTACCCAGCTCTCTAGCTAGTAAAAAAGCTAGTTAAGTTATTTGGCTAGACAACTGGCTAGCTAGTTATTTCAGCTAGTTAAGTCAGCTGTCTAGCTAGGTAGATAGCTAGTTAAGTCAGTAAGTTATGTCAGCTAGCAGCATAGTTAAGTCACCTAGATAAGTCAGCTAGCTAGCTAGATAGCTAGCTAAGTATCTAGCTAGTTATTTCAGATAGTAAATTCACTTGTTAGCTAGGTAGCTAGCTAGTTAAGTCAGCTAGTTAAGTCAGTTAGTTAGATAGTTAAGTCAGCTAGTTAAGTCAGCTGGCTAGACAACTGCTTATCTGGATAGCTAATTCGTTAAGTCAGCTGTGTAGCCAGCTGGCTAGCAAGTAAGGTCACCTAGTTAAGTCAGCTTGCTGGCCAGCAGGATACCTAGGTAGCTAGATAGTTAAGTCTGCTGGCTAGCATGAGGGATATGTATGTAGTTAACTAGTTAAGTCAGGTGGCTAGCCTCCTGGTTAGCTAGTGATGCCAGCTAGTTAAATCAGCTGGCTAGTCAGCTGGCAAACAAATTCAGTCACCTAGTTGAGTCAGCTGACTAGACAGCTGTCTAGCTGGTTAATTCTGCTAGTTAATTCTAGTGGCTATCCATCTGTCTAGCTAGTAGCTAGCTAGTTAAATCAGCTTGTTAGCTAGCTGGCTAGCTGGTTATGTCAGCTAGTCAATTCAGCTGGCTAATCACCTGGCCAGGTAGCTTGCTAGCTAATTAAGTCTGCTGGCTAGACGACTGGCTAGCTACTTAAGTCAACGGTTTAAGTGAGCTTTTTTTCTGGCTGTCTAGCTAAGTGGCTAGCTAGTTAAGCCTGCTGGCTAGTTGCATAGCTATCTTGTTAATTCAGCTAGTTAAGTCAGCTGATTAGTCGACTTGCTAGCTAGGCACCTGGCCAGTTAAGCCGGCTGGTTAGCAGGTTGGTCAGGTAGGTGGCCAGCTAGTTAAACCGGCTGGCTAGCCAGCTGACCAGCAGGGTGACTGGCTAGTTAAGCCTGCTGGCTCTCTGAGTGTCCAGCCAGCCGACTGTCTATTTAATCTCGCTGGCTAGCCAGCTGGCCAGCCTGCTAGCTAACTAGCCAGCTGCCTAGCCAACTGGCCAGCCTGCTAGCTAACTAGCCAACTGCCTAGCCAGCTAGCCAGCCAGGTAGGTAGCTAGTTAAGTCAGCTGGCTAGTCATCTAGCCCACCAGGTAGATAGCTAATTATGTCAGCTAGCTAGCCAGCTAGGCTTCAACTACCTCCTAAGCTAGTTAAGTCAGCTAGCTAGTCTGCTAGCTAGTCAACTAGCTAGTTAAGTCAGCTAGCCTGCTAACTAGCCAGTTACCTAGCTAGTTAAGCCTGCTGGCAAGATGGCTAGATAACTTGTTTTCAAGCTAGTTATGACAGCTAGATAGCCAGCTAGCTAGTCAGTTACTTAGTTAAGTCAGCTAGCAAACCAGCTAGTTTCTTAGCTATCTTGTTGGCTAGCACTCAGCTAGCTGGTCAGCTAATTAGTGGGCTTGCTCGCTTTCCATCAGGTCAGCTAACTTGTCAACTCCCTCGCCTGCCAAATGGTGCACAAATTAGTTGGATCACTCGCCAGCCAACTGGTCAACTAACTTCTCAGCTCACTCACAAGCCAGCAGGACAGCTGACTAGTCGCCTTTATTGCCAGCTGACTAGTTAATTCAGCTGAGCTGTTGGCTTGTTTGACAGCCAACTACTTAAGGCAGTTCACCTGTCAGCTCACTCATCAGCCAATTATTTAAGTCAGCTCACTGGTCAGCTCACTCACCGGCTGACTTGTTAATTCTTCTAACCTGTCAGCTCACTTGCCAGCTGACTAAATTCGGCTGACCAGTCAGCTCACTCACCGGGCAACTAGTTAAGTCATCTCACCAGTCGCCTCACTCGCAGGCCAACTAGTTAAGTCAGCTGAGAATTTGGCTCAATCACCAGCCGACTAGTAAAGTCAGCTGACCAGTCGGCTCACTCACCAGCTGACTCGTTAAGTCAGCTCAACTGTCGACTCACTTGCTGGCTGACTAGTTAAGACAGCTAATCGGTCGGCCGACTAGCCATCCACCTAGTTAAGTCAGCTAACCACTCGGCAGACAAGTCGGCCAACTTGTCAGCTGACAAGTAATCTCATCTAACTAGTCAGTCGACTAGTTACGCCAGCTAACTAGATGTTGAACTAATCGGCAGACTACTTAGGTCAGCAAACCAGCAGACAACTAGTTAACTGAGCTAAATAGTGGCCCATCTCGTCATTCAGCACGTTGACTCAGCTAACTAGTCAGCCGACTAGTGGTCCAACTTGTCAAGCCAGCAAACAAGTTGGCCAAGTAGTCAGTCAATGTGTTAAATGACCTAAGTTGTCAGTCAACTCATCAGCTAAAAAGTTAAGTCACCAGCTAACTCGTTAAACAACTAGTCAAGTCAGCTAGTTAACTCGATTTCTACCAAGTTAAAACAGTTGTCTAACTTGTTAACCAACTCGTTATGTCAGGTAGCTATCTCATTACCCAAGTAGTTATGTCAGCTAGCTAAGTCAGCTAGCTAAATAGCTAGCAAGTTAAGTCAGCAATCTCAATAGTTAGCTAACAATTTAAGTCAGCTACTTAAGTCTGCTACCTAATTAGTTAGCTAATTATTAAATCAGCTAGCTATTCAGCTAGTTAAATAGGTAACTATTTAATTCAGGTAGTTATGTCAGCTAGCTAACTAGTTAAGTCAACCAGTTAAGTCAGCTAGCTAAATAGTTAAGTCAGCTAGCTAAGTCAGCTAGTTAAGTCATCTTCCTAAATTAATCAACTGGTTGATAGAGCTAGTTAGTAAGGTAGTCAGTTACATCAGCAGGTTGAGTCAGGTAGTTAGCTAGTCAATGGGTTAAATCAGCTGGTTGAGTCATCTAGCTAGCTAGTTAGCAAACGGGTTGACTCAGCTGGTTGAGTAGGCTAGCTAGCTAGTAAGCTAACGAATTAATTCAGCTGGATGAGTCAGCTAGTTAGCTAGTTAGCTAACGAGGTAAATCAGCTGGTTGTGTCAGCTAGTTAGCTTGTTAGCTAACGAGTTAAGTCAGATGATTAAGTCACCTAGCTAGCACGTTAGATAACAAGTAAGCTAACTACTTAGCTAGATGGTTTACTCAGCTAGCTTGCTAGCCAGCTAACTATTTAAGTCAGCTTGTTAGCTAGGTAGCTAGCTAGTTAGCTAAAAATTTAATGCAGCTGGCTAGCTAGGTAGCGAGCTTGTTAAGTCAGTTGGCTAGCTAGCTGGTTAGCTAGTTAATTCAACTAGTTAATAGATCTGCCAAACCAACTGGCAAGGTAGGCAACTAGATAGTTAAGTCAGCTAGATATCTACCTGGCTACCAAGAGATGTCTTCAAGTTAAGTCAGCTGGCTAGCAAACTGGTTACCTGGTTAAATCAGGTAGTTTAGTTAGCTGTCTAGCCAGCTGGCTACATATGTAGTTAGCTGGAAAAGTCATCTTGCTAGCCAGCAGGCTAGCTGTTCAATGCACCTAGTTAATTCTGCTTGCTAGACTGGCTGGCTAGGTAGGTAGCTATCTAGTTATGTGAGCTGGCTAGTCAGCTTGCTAGCATAAGTCACCTAGTTAAGTCAGCTGGCTAACCATCTGGCTAGGTAGGTAACCAGCTAGTCATGTTAGCTGGTAGCTGGTTAAATTAGTTAATGAAGTCAGTTGGCCACCAGCTGGCTAGCTAGTTAAATCAACTCATTATGTCAGTTGGAAATCCAGCTGGCCAGCTAGTTAATTCACCTAGTTGAGTCAGCTGGTTAGCTAGGTACCTAGCTTGTTAAGATATCTAGATAAGTCAGCTGGTTAGTTAATTAGCTAGCTAGTTAAGTCTGCTAGTTAAGTCAGCTGGCTAGCTATTTAAGTCAGATAGATAAGTAAGGTGGCTAGCCAGCTGCCTTTCAGGGTAGCTATGTAGTTAAGTCATCTGGCTAGCCAGCTGGCTAGCTAGTTATATCACCTAGCTAAATTTTGCTGGCCAGCAGGTTAGCTAGGTGGTTAAGTAGTTAACTCAGCTCACAAGCCAGTAGGCTATGTAGGTAGGTAGCTACTTAAGTCAGTTGGGTAGACTTTAGGCTATCTAGTTATGTCAGCTAGATAAGTCAACTGGTTAGTAAGCTTTCAAACTAGGTAGATAGCTAGTTAAGTCTGCTGGCTAGCCAGCTGTCAATATCCTTAAGTCAGCTAGTTAAATCAGGTGGGTAGTCTGCTGGATAGCTAGGAAGCTAGGAATTATTTCAGGTGACTAGACAGCTGGCCAGCTAGTTAAGTCAGCTACTTTAGTCAGCTGACTATTCAGCTACATAACTAGTTAAGTCAGCACATTAATTCAGTTGTCTAGCCAGCTGGCTAGCTTGTTATAAATCTATTTATGTCAGATGGGCAGTCAGCTTGCTCGCTAGTTTTTCAGCTAGTTAGTTCAGCTGGCAAGCTATGAAACTAGCTAGTTAAGTCAGCCAAATATGTCAGTTAGCTAGCTGGTTAAGTCAGCTTGTTAGTTAGGTAGATAGATAGTTAGATAACTATTTTCGTCAGCTGGCTTACTAGGTAGCTAGCTAGTTAGTTAACAATTTAAGTCAGCTGGCTAGCTAGGTAGCTACTAGTTAAGTCAGCTACTTAAGTCAGCTGGCTAGCCAGAAGGCTAGCTAGGTAGCGAACTAGTTAAGTCAGTTGGCTAGCCAACTGTATAGCTGGTTAATTCAGCTAGTTAAGAAAACTCGTTAGCCAACTGGTTAGGTATGTAGCTAGCTAGTTAAGTCAGCTAAATACCTACCTGGCTATCCAGTGATGTCAGCGAGTTAAGTCAGCTGGCTAGCCAACTGACTAGCTGCTTAAGTCATCTAGTTTAGTCAGTTGTTTAGCCAGCTGGCTAGGTAGATAGCTAGCTAGATAATACAGCTTGCTAGCCAGCAGGATATTTGTCCAAGTCAGCTAGTTAACTCAGCTGGCCAGTCTGGCTACGTTGATAGCTAGCAAGCTAAGTGAGGTGGCTAGCCACTTGCTAGCTTAAGTCAGCTAGGTAAATCAGCTGGCTAGCCAGCTGGCTAGATAGATAGCACCTGGTTGAGTCAGCTGGCTAGCCAGCTGATTAGCTGGTTAAGTCAGCTAGTGAAGTCAGATGGCAACCAGCTGGATAGCAATTTATGTCAGCTAGTTATTTCACCTGTCAACCAGCAGGCTAGCTTGTTAAGTCAGCACATTAAGTTATTTGGCTCTCCAACTGGTTAGGTAGTTAAAAACCTAGTTAATTCAGATGGCTAGCCATTTTTCTAGCTAGCTATTTTAGCTAGTTAAGACAGCTGGCCATCTACGAAGCTAGTTATATAAGTAAGCTAGTTATGGCAACAAGGTAGCTAGTTAAGTGAGTTATGTTGTTCAGCTAGCTAGCTAGATAGGTAGGTAGGTATCTAGCTAGTTAATTCAGCTGATGAGCCAGCTGGCTAGTTAGTTAAGTCAGCTAGTAGAATCAAATGGCTAGCTTGTTTAGTCAGTTAGTTAAATCAGCTGGCAAATCAGCTGCCTAGCAGGGTATTTAACTAGTTAAGTGAGCCGGCTAGCTAGCTGGCTAACAAGTTAAGTCACCTAGTTAAGTCAGTTCGCTGGCCAGCACTTTAGCTTGGTAGTTAGGTAGTTAAGTCAGGTGGCAAACCAGTGGGAAATGTAGGTAGCTAGCTAGTTAAATCAGTTGTCTAGTCATCAGGCTAACTAGTTATGTCAGCTAGTTAAGTCAGCTGGCTGCATAGCTGTCTAGCTAGGTAGCTAGCTAGTTAAGTCTGCTGGATAGCCAACTAGCTACTTTGTTAAGTCAGCTAATTAAGTTAGTTGGCTAGGCAACTGGCTAGCTAGCTAGCTAGGAAATAAAGTCACTTGGAAAGTCGTCAGCTAGTTAAGGCAGCTTGTTTAGTCAGCTGGCTAATCAGCTGGCTAGCTAGTTAAGTCAGCTCATTAAATCAGTTGTATAGCCAACTGGCTATCTAGTTACAAAGCTTGTTACATGAGATGTGTAGCCATCTGTCTCACTAGTATTTTCAGCTAGTTAAGTCAGCTGGGTATCTAGGCAGCTCGCTAGTTACGTCAGTTTTATTTGTCAGTTAGCTAGCTAGTTATGTGAGCTAGTTAAGTCAGCTAGCTATATGAGAGCTACCTAGGTAGATAGCAAGTTGAATCAGCTATTTAAGTCAGCAGGCTAGCTAGGTAACTAGCGAGTGAAGTCAGCTATTTAAGTCAGCTGGGTAGCTAGTTGTCAGTTAGTTAAGTCAGCTGGAGAGAAAGCTGCCAAGCAGGATAGATAGCTTTAATTCAGTTGGCTAGCCAGCTGGCTAGCTAGTTAATTCACGTACATAACTCAGCTCGATGGCCAACAGGATAGCTAGGTAGTTAGGTAGTTAACACAACTTGCAAGCCAGCGAGTGAAGTAGGTATGTAGCTAGTTAAGTAAGCTGGATAGCCATCCGGTGTTTAGATATGTCAACTAGTTAAGTCAACTAGCTATCCAGTTGTCTAGCTAGGTAGCTAGCTAGTTAAGTCTGCTGGCTTGCCTGCTTGCTAGCTACGTAGCTAGGCATTAAGTCATCTGGCTAGCCAGCTGGCTAGCTAGGTAGCTAGCTAGTTATGTCAGCTGTCTAGTCAGCTTGCTAGCTAGTTAAGTCACCTTCTTAAGTCAGCTGACTAGCCAGCTGGCTAGCTAAGCAGCTTGCCAATTAAGTCAGCTGGATAGACAGCTGGCTAACTAGACAAGTCACCTACTTAATTCAACTGGATAGCCAGTTGACTAGCTAAGTAACAGCAACCTAATTCAACTGACTAGATAGCAGGACAGCTAGTTAAGACAGCTAGTTAAGTCAAGTGGCTAGCCAGCTCTCTAGCTAGGTAGTGACATAGTTAAGTCTGCTGCCTAGCCAGCTGGCTAGCTAATTAAGTTAGCTAGTTAAATCACTTGCTGTCCAGGTGGCTAGAGAGGTAGAGAGCTACTTAAGTCAGCTGTCTAGCCAGCTTACTAGCTAGGTAGCTAGCTAGTTATGTCAGCTGTCTAGCCAGCTGGCTAGCCAGTTTAGTCACCTAGTTAAGTCAGCTGACTAGCCAGCTGGCTAGGTAGGTAGCTTGATAATTAAATCAGCTGGCTAAACGACTGGCTAGTTATGTCACCTAGTTATTTCAGCTTGATAGCCAGCTGGCTCACTGTGTAGCAAGCTAGTAAATTCTACTTACTAGAAAGCAGGCCAGCTATTTACGAGAGCTTGTTAAGTCAGCTAGTTAGCAAGCTGACTAGCTAGTTATTGAACTAGTTAAGTCAGTTGG
>NW_007251621.1:0-451 GCF_000164805.1 Carlito syrichta
TGAAACAAACGCCGCGGCTGGAGGCTGCCTGGCTGCCCCGCGTGGGGCCCAGGCCCAGTCCCGGCCTGGCCTCGGAGCTGAAGCAGAGCATCTGGACCTGCCGGCCTCTGGGCCGAGCCTCCTGGGCAGACCTGATTTTGGTGATCACCGTCCGCAGCCTCTCCTCCCGCGAGTCCCGGAGGCGCAGGTACATGTCGCGCCAGGACTCACGCTCCTGCGGCGAGTGTCCCCTGAAGTCTCGGCGACAGTGCTCTTCCCACAAGCTGCCGGTGGCCCCAGCCAGGGCTGGGCGGTGCCGCTCCAGGCGCAGGAGCTGGTCAGGCGTGTAGGCCGCCAGAGCCGGCTCCCGAATCAGACAGGGGCCGGCATGCAGGCTGTCCCTGCCCTTAGGGATGCCAGACGGGCCCAGGGGCGGCTCCTGGGGCGGGCCTGCACGCCTGCGGCCTGCGTA
>NW_007251621.1:1316-15812 GCF_000164805.1 Carlito syrichta
GCGGAGAGCCTCTCCAAGTACGTGTGCAGTTTCCTGGGGTCGGTCTTGGTGGCCAGGCGCGCCTGCAGCTTCTCCACCTCCCGCAGCGTCCCACTCGGGGCCATGGTCCCTCCAGCCACAGGGGCGGGCATCGCTCCCTGACCACCTTTGCGGTGCTCAACTCGCTGGTCCTCGCGGGCCAAGGCCGAGTGGGCTGCGAGGTTGGACTCCCACACCAGAGCGAGCTCTCCGGTGCACTCTCCAACACGAATGAATCCCCAGGTGGGGTCCTGGCCTTATAAACCCACCCAGCGTTGGGGCTGGGAAAACACCCTGACACATTCAGGGTGACTGGGCTGCCCCACCCAGCCACTGATTGAGTTAGCAAGACACAGTCAATCAGCGGGGCCCAGCTCAGATTGAGCGTTGGTCGCCAGGGTGGGCTGTCTTCAATTCAGTCTCAACACGACCCAACCCAACCCAACGAGTCTTGCTGCGGCCTCCTGATCCACCATTCCGTATTACCAAACTGACCACTCATGGATTGAAAATCTTAGAGAAAAATAACAAAGTGACAATAAAAATAGCATCATGTAAAACAATAAACATTAATAACGGTTTACACAGCATCTCCAGTGTGTGAGTGGACTTCACAGGGTTCGGGGTTTGCCTTGCTTTACCATACTGCCAAAATAAAATAAAATGGGTGTGAAAAGAAAGCATGACATGTGTTGGAAATTGAACACATTAGATCCCTTTGGGCGAATCTAGTCATGATATGGAAGAAAAGGCTCATGAATGTTTTACTGCAAAATATGTCTGTGAAAATGGAGTTGCAGTCTTTGGCCTGGTGGTCAGGAGGAGGAAAGCCCTGTGTCCCGGCAAGGTTGTAAAGGTGGGCAAGTCAAGTCAGCGTCGACTGTCATGGGAGGTACACTTGGTTCCTGGAAAGGAAAATTGGAAAAGGCTGTAAGGGGTTAACCCAAAGGATAGATCTATCTATAGGAATGATTCCGTTTTTGAAATGCACACATGTAAAACAGATGTAAACTACAACATAAACTTTATTTCCCAACATAAGCTCCGTCAAGTTCAAGACGCTTCAGTAAGCGATGATAGCAACCATTCAGCTCATTCCTAGAGATGGGAGGGCCCTGGGAATTGAACCGTGTTCATGCGATCTTTTCCTACACTGTTAGCTGAAGAAAAATAGGTGCCCTTTCTGGACTTGTTAGACTAGGAAACAAGGAGAAGTCAAAACAGGCCAAATCAGGACTGTCAGTAGGATGCCTAGGGATTGTCAACAAAACTCTTGCAAAACTGCCCTTTCAGGAAGTCAAATCCTCTGGAAAAGAAATCCCCCAGATATTTCTAAAACTACTGCCTGGCCTCTATCTTTTGTTGGTTCCCTTTTGCTTGACTGGACCTGGTCCCCTCTGGGATTCCCTACTCTGACCATGCTCTGTCTTCATCATCCTGCTGTGAAATTTGTGTTCCGTCTCTGTCACAGATTTGTGAAGAAATGCTTCAGCCACTCAATCTCGCATATTTAACATTCTCACAGGGAACTTTCCTCTTGTCTGTAGCTATTCTGGAAGCCATGGTTCTGTTACTCATTATTTGGGAAGTTTTTCAAGTTCAGTTTTTCAGGGAGTGTTGTGTGAGCTGGAGTGGTTGTGCCAATGTCTGTGGTGCTGGCTATTGTTGCTGCTGTGAATCAGCCATCCTTTTAACAAGATCACAAACTGGTGAATTTTTTCCTGAGATGAATGTGACTCACCTGTCACTGAAGGCTTCCTCTTCAACATTGTCTTTTTCTTCTTAAATCAGGTCATCTATCTGTAAATGGGTGATTTATTTGGAGAAATGTCCTCCATGAACCTTTTGTGCAACGTCACTGATTGCATAATATTTCCACAAGCCTCACCACATATTTTTAAAATGGTGATACCATCCATTCAGACCATTTCTAGAGAATGGAGGAACTTTGGTATTTAACAGTGTCAGTGTTGTCTTTTTTACATCATTACCTAAAGAAAAAATGGGCATCCTTTCCAGTTTTGTTAAGATTAGAAAACAAAAAGAAGTGAAAACAAGGCAAATCAAGACTGTCAGGAGGTTGCCTAGGGATGTGCCATCGAAACTTTTGTTTTATTCCAATCCACAGAAATGTATCTTCTGCTAAATTGAAGCACTTTGTTAACAGCACGTGTCTTTGTTTAACAACAATATGTCCTTTAAACTTGCAGTCCCTCAACTTTTTGGCATCAGGGACTGTTTTTGTGGATGTGCAGTCAGACTCATAAGGAGTACACCACCTAGATCCCTCACATGTGCAGTTCACAAGAAGGTTTATGCTCCTTTCAGACTCTAATGCCACAGTTGATCTGACAGAAGGTGGAGCTACACTGGCCTGTCACTCACCTGCTACTGTGTGACCTGGTTTCTAACAGTCCATTAACAAGTACCAATCCTGTTCATGGCAAAGGAGTTGAGGACCCTTGCTTTAAAGTACTTATAGCCATCCAGGATGACCTACTGAGACCTTCTCTCTACAATAATTCAAAAGCATAGTTGGGTGTGGTGGCACACACCTGTAGTCCCAACTACTTGGGAGCCTGAGACCACAAGATCACTTGAACCTAGCAGGCTGAGGCTGCAGTGAGCCGTGATTGTACCACTGTACTTTATTCTAAACTATACAGTGAGACTCCAGGACCTAAATTTCAGGCTTCCTTGATAATTCACGCATGTGCCCCTTTCCCAACATGGCTTGGAAAACCATCAGCTCGCCTGAAGTTTCACTGATTTTCCGTGCAGAGCCCTCTCGTGGCCAAAAGTGGACGTGCAGGGTTTATGGGTAGATGGTGAACTTGGCATGATTGCAGCAGAATGGTGATCTCTGCTGACTTTTACTTGTTTGTAGCTTTGTTTTTACACTCCTCCTTTCTGATACAGCAGAATGGTGAGTTCTGCTGACTTTTACTTGTTTGTAGCTTTGTTTTTACACTTCTCTCTGATACAATTTCTAGAAAATAAAATACACTGCAATAAAAATCAGGAACTATCTGTGTGCACAGCTCTGTCTTGCCTTCTATTCCACCCATCTACTCTAGTAGGCTCTGCAGTGGCTGCTCAAGGAGTGTGAGCATGTATTGATAATTGTGCCCACAGGCCTTGGGTTGATCATGCTGGAGCCAGGTTTAATGAGAGTCAAGAATCTAAGAAGGTCATATCTCAGAATGTCCATGGAAAGCAAGTCTCTAAACCTAGTTCCTCAGGTGACCTCTCACTCTGAGAGCTTTTCTGTCTTCTCAATAAATCCTGCTTTAAAAAAATTTTTAAAAATAAAATAAATAAATACATGAATAAATAAATAATACCAGAGAAGAAAGACTTCCTTGGTCATTCTGGGCTGCAGAACTCTGAATGCTGTGACTTTGGCATAGATGCTCCCCTAGCACAGAGGAAATCTGGGGGTCTGAGAACTACAGAAAAAGGGGGTCAGCTACATTTGCCATGCTTGCCTGACCACAGAATGCTTGAAGTAACATCTGATAACATCCAGAAAGCTATTTCTCCCAGTGACACATACACCTAGGAAACACTCTATTGAGGGATTTCTGGTTTGTTTTTTTTTTTCTGAGTTGGAGTCTCACTCTGTCACCCAGACTGGAGTGCAGTGGCCGCTCCCGGCCACTGCAGCCTCAACCTGCTGGGCTCCGGTGATCCTTCCACCTTAGCCTTCCAAGTAGCCGGAATTACAGGCACACGCTACCACGCCCGGCTCATTTTTGATTTATTGTAGAGATGAGGTCTCGCTGCCCAGGCGGGCCTCGAACCCGCGGGCTCAGGCAATCCACTCACCTCAGCCTCCCAAAGGCGCGGGATTACAGGCTGAGCCACCGAGCCCGGCGGTTTTTTTTTTTTTTTTTTTTTTTTTAAGTCAAAGTCTCCCTCTGCCACCCAGGCTGGAGTACAATGGCACAATTACGACTACTGCAGGCCTGTTCTGGGCTCAGGCTATCCTCCTACCTCAGCCCATACGTGAGTGCCACCATGTCTGGCTAATTTTTTGTTGTTTGTAGAGACAGGGTCTTGCCATGCTGCCCAGGTTTCTTGAGATATTTTTTACTCAGGGTGCTTTTAGATGGAGCTGAGATTTCATCAACATATGGAGCTAAATGAGCCATGCTGACATGTCAGATGCTTCACATTCTTGGCTGAACCAGATTGAGCACTAAAAGAGTAAAATCCAGATCCTATCTTCTCTGTAGTGAAAACAGCAAGTGCTGGTATATGCTGTCTTGCCAGGTGCCACTCTAAGCATGCCACATTTACATGTATATATTTTTTTGAGTCGGGGTTTCACTGTGTTATCCAGGCTGAAGTGCCACAGAAGCATGCCACATATTTAATCCTCACAACAATGGTGTCTATCTGACTATGCTAAGCTCCTCACCCCACTTCACAGGCAATGCAAAGGGGGCACGAAGGGCATCCCTATTCCAAGGTCACAGGTCAGCAAGAGCAGAGTGGGCCTTTGAAAGTCCCAGGACGCCCCCAGCACAGCAGGCCTGCTGCCTTTTCATGGCCATATTGACACATGACACGTTCTCATGCACTACCCATGGAGTACTTTCCTCAGGTGACTGTTGAATCTTGCAGGGCAACCCGCTGCCCACACATAGGCTGCCAGCTGGTCAGATGGGGAAATAGAGGCACAGAGGGGACCAAAGCCAGCGCTGCTGGGTTCTGAACACACCTGTGGTCCTGTACCTTTAGGGTTCTGTAGCTGCTGACCACCTAGGGGTGCTTGTTCCATCTTCTCTGTAAAACTTAAAGCCCAACACCCAAAAGTGTCCACCGAAATCACATTTTCAGGTATGCGGAGCGAGGACTGTTTTTAAGTTAAGGATGTTGCTCTCCATCACATTTACTAAGAGAAAAAAGTCATTTTCAGAATTTTGATAGGAACATTATTATGAGAAAGTCCATATCTTGCAACTCAGAGCTCATGTGGTCTTTCACAGGAAGAAAATGGATCAGATTATTCAGCATCAAAGTCGGTTCAGAGCTGTGGTGTTAACATTGGGTACCAAGTGCATCCATCAAAAATTTTGGCCAAAAAAAAAAAAAAATTCTCCAATGACTTACATAATTTAAAAATACTTAAGTGCAGGCAACCCCTTGGGGTCCCCTCCCACTGTTGGAGCTTATCTGTTCTCTCAATAAATACAACTTTCAAAAAAATAATAATAACAAGTGCAATTGTATCGATTTCTTTAAAAGATTGTATTTTTTAAAGCCCTCAAAAAAACATGACTTCCACACATTTTGATTTTTCTGATGTGATTCTTAAGTAATAGTAAAGCTTCAACATTGGAACCAAAGGATAAAGACCCTGGAAGGTTTTGAATCAAGACAGGTCTGTGAAGTCTTCCCATGTAGAGTCAGGTGACCTCCTGACAGTCCTTGACTCCTCTGAGTCTCAGTTTCTCCAAGGCTTAAATAGGGACCCCAGCTGGGCACATTGGCTGTAATCCCAGTGATTTGGGAGGCCAAGGCTGCAGGACTGCTTCAGGCCAGGCATTCAAGACTCACCTGAACATCATAGACTCCACTGCCTCCCCCCATACAAACACATACCACTCCCTCCTCCCCCAACTCTCTTCACAAAAAGTAAAAAAAAAAAAAGTCAGGTATGGGGTTGAACACAGCTCAGGATTGCCTCAGCCCAGGAGGTCGAGGCTGTGATGAGCCATGATCATGTCACTGCACTCCGGCCTGGGAAACAGAGTGAAGCTCCACCTCAAAAAAAGAAAAGGAAAGAAGAAAAAACAGCTTTTAAGCTGTTAGCCTAAAACCAGAATGTTTTCATTCTGGCTGAAATGGAAAATGAAAAACAAACCTGCAATGGAGAGGATCTGCAAACATTTAGTGTCAGCAGTTCTCTACTCTCCCCACCCCCATCCCCCACCCCCACTGCCCAGTGGAGCAACAGTCCTTGCTATAAGTGCTTGTGTTGTTCTCCAGGAAGTGGGTGAGTGAGGTGGCTCATGCCTGTAATCCCAGGACTTTGGGAGACCAGGTAAGAGAATTGCTTGAGCCCAGGAGTGCGAGATCTCATCACTACAAAAAATAAAAAGCTATCCAGGCATGATAGGTCATGCCTGTAGTCCTATCTACTCAAAAGGCTGAGGCAGAAGAATAACCTGAACCTGGGAGGTTGAGGCTGTGTGGCTGTGACTGTGCCACTGTACTCCAGCACAAGCAACAAAGTGAGACCTTGGATTAAAAAACATCCCGCATTGATATTGGCTCATGAATTGTAACTAACTAACGTACCACTCCACGCCAGATGTTAATAACAAGGGAAAGGGGGTGGGCTGTATTTGATAGTACTTCCCTTTTTTGAAAATAAGTTACCTATTTTTGTTGTTATTTATTTGTAGAGACTAGGTCTCACTAAGTTGCCCAGGCTAGTCTCCAACTCCTGGGTTCAGGCAATCCTCCCTCCTCAGGCTCCAAAACTACTGGTTCACAGGTATAAGCCACCGTTTCCTTTGCTGTACATTATTTTTTCTTGGACTGGATGATTGTCTTTTCTTTATTTGGTTACTTTTCAATATACCTGTTGCTAATTTTCAAACACTATCTTCTGTTGCTTCCCACACCCTCAGACACAATGGATTCCTGCCCACAATCCTCCTCCTAGCTTCCCCAAGCCTATGTCCTCCCATCCACTCTAAAGGTTACCTCACAGGCCTGCTGTAGGAGCCCCTGATGGGATTTCCCTTTCAGATGTTCCCACGTTGGGACTCCCAGAAGGTGAGACATCCCCTTGCAGGCCCTGCTTTTCCAACAGCACAAACTCTCCTGAGTCGAAGGACATGAAGGTCAATGTCACTGAGGATTTGCATGCCCAAAGGGTCTTTATTCTACTTTCATCATGATTATTTGCAAGGACATTACGTGATCATTCTTATGCTTGGTCCTTCACATGTGATGTGACTGTCTCCCAGGAAGCTTTTAGAATCTGTTTTCAACTCTGGTGTTTTCTGGTGCTGGTCTTTCTCCATTCCAGATGATGGCCATTGTCCAGCTGGACATTCCCATGTCTCCAGTTTTGGACAATTTATTTTACTATATCTTTGACAAACTACTCCCCTATAATGTCTCTGGCTTTTTTTTCTCTTTTAATTTTTATTTTGAAATTGTGGGGTACAATTCAGGGTTAGGTACACAAATGTTCTGTGTACAGGTATCCTTATTGATGAGGTGTGCTCCCCCTTCCCCAGGCGGACATCAACTACTCACCCAGCTCCTCACTCCCCACCCTCCTCCCCTCAGTTTCCCACCACTTTCAATCCTTTTCCTACAATAATATGGTAGTTGTTCAAGGTTCCCTTATGAGTGAGACCCTATGGTACTAAGCTCTTTGTTTCTGTGAGAGATCACTCAGTATTATAAACTCTAATTCCACCCCAGTTGCTGCAAAGTTCATGGTTTTGTTCTTCTTTATGGCTGCATAGTATTCCATTGCATATATGTAGCACATTTTTTTATCCGGTCCTCTTTTGATGGGCAGCACGGTTGGTTCCATGTTCTTGCTATTGTGAAAAATACTGCCATAAACATACGCAGGAATCTTTTTCATAGAGTGACCTGAGTTCTTCCGCATATATTCCCAGTAGGGGATTGTGGGATAATATGGAAGATCAATTTTTAGAACTTTTAGGAATCACCACACTGATTTCCACAGAGGCTGAACTAGTTTACACTCACACCAACAGTGTAGAAGTGTTCCCTTTTTGCCACATCCTCTCCAGTATCTGTTATTTTTTGAGTTATTGTTGATGGCCATTCTGATTGGAGTTGAGTGGTATCTCAGTGTAGTTTTAATTTGTATCTCCTTGATGACTAGTGAGGCTGAACATTGTTTTTTTATTTGTCTGTTGGCTGCTCATATGTCTTCTTTTGAGAAGTGTCTATTCATATCTTTAGCCCACTTTGTAATGGGGCTGTTTGTTTTTTTCTTTTCAGCACGTTTGAGTTTCTTGTACATCCGTGATGTTAGGCCTTTGTCAGACTTGGAGTTGGAAAATATTTTTCCCAGTCTGTCTCCCTGCTCTTTTGATGGTTTCTTTTCTGTCTCCCTGCTCTTTTGATGGTTTCTTTGGCTTTGCAGAAGCTTGTCAGTTTAATGAGGTTCCACTTGTCTATCTTATCTCTTATGGCATGGGCACTTTGTGTTTTGATCAGGAATTGGTTGCCAATTGCAACTTCCTTAAGAGTGACTCCTGCATTTTCTAAGGTTCTTACAGTTTGAGGTTTTACATTAAATCTGTGATCCATTGAGTTAATTTTTGTGTATGGGGATAGGTAGGAGTCCTGCTTCAATCTACATGTGGTCAGTCTGACTTATTTTTAAGAGACCTATTGACTGGATAGAGAATTTCCTGAGTTGATTTGTAAGGTGGTTTTTCCTACAGTATTCCATTCTCTCTCTCTCTCTCTCTCTCTCTCTCTTCTTTCATATTTTCCAGATGATTTACTTGACCCTGCTTTTGGGCCACTCTACACACTTTATTTAGACAATAATATTTTTAATTTTCAAGAGGCTGTTCTTACTCTTTGGTTTTTCCTTTATATCATAGCACTCTGTTCTTGTTTTTTGGATGCACTTTTGTCTTATGATTTAAAACTCATTGTAAAGAGTTTCAGTTATGTTCAATATTTACTATTTAAGCAGACAGGTAAACAGTAAACTACTTTATAAAGCTAGCCATCTAAAACTTTTCAGATAGAAAGTGTTCTTGTTTAAGTTGATAGGCCTTTCTTCAATTTGCTAGAAAACACAAATACAACAATTTGTGTTTCAAAGTGTCTGTGAAAGGAACACAGTACCATTTGTTTGACCAAAATTTCTCTTGCTCTCTGTCATTCAAAAACTAGTGGTTACTTTGAATTTAGTCTAAAGTCGAAAATAAATAAAAGTCAGGGTTCTCAGAAATCCAAAAAGAAGAGAGACTGAAGAAATATCACAATCCTTGAATTTACAAAACAGATGATATAAAATTAGTGGGAGAGAATGTTTGTACCGGCACATCTGATAAAGAATTGGTATCCAAAATAGACAAAAACTTGTACTACTCAACAGTAAAAAAACAAACAACCCAACTAAAAAATGGGCAAAGCACATGACCGACATCTCACCAAAGCAGATAGCAAACGGGCATGTGAAAAGAGGACATTGAGTGTTATCTAGGAACAGTCAGTTCAGATGACAGTAGAATACCACTGCACACCTATTGGGGTGGGGAAAACCCAACACAATTGGGCCAGTGAGGAGGTGGAGCTGTAGAAATACATTTACTGCCAGCAATCTCCTGGGCTCAAGCAATTCTCCTGCCTTGGCCTCCCAAGCGCCCAACAGGGCAACCACTGTGAAAGACAGTTTGGTAGTGTCTTAGAAGACTACCATATAACCCAGAGATTACATTCCCTGGTATTTACACAAGTATGGTGAAAACTTATGACCCCTCAGACACTGTCACATGACTGTTTATAGCAGTCTTACCCATAGTTGCCAAGTTTGTACATGACCCACATATCCTGCAGTGGGGAATGGATGGACCAGTGGTGGCCATTACACAATGGTCTGTCATTCAGCACTAAAGAAATGAGCTATTGGGACATTGAAAAGCGTGAAGGAGGTTTTGCTACATGTTACTAAGTGCAAGGAGCCAGTCTAAAATAACTGCACATGTGTGATTCCAACTAGACAATGTTCAGGCAAAGGCAAAGTTGTGGAGACAGGAAAAGGTTCAGTGGAGCCCTTGAGGTTGTGAAGGGATGAGCAGATGGAGCCAGGATTTTTATTATATTTTTTATTTTGGGGTCCCCGAGCCCCGAGCCATGGATGGCCTGTCAGGAAGGAGGCCACACAGCAGGAGGCGAGAGGTGTACCAGAGAGCAAAGCTTTATATTTACAGCTGCTCCCCATCACTCACATTACCACCTGAAACTCATCTCCTGTCAGATCAAGGTGGCATTAGATTCTCACAGGGGCACGAACCCTATTGTGAACTCTGCATGTGAGGGATATAGTTTGCCTTCTCCTTATGAGAATCTCATGCCTGCTGATCTGAGGTGGAGCCGAGGCAGTGGTGGTAGCACTGGGAAGTGGTTGAAAATATAGATTAACATTAGTATTGAGGTATGATTGCACAGAAGCCATAATAAATTATTTGCTTGAAGACTTGTATAAAACTATCATTGAGTGGCAAGTGAGTTGATGTACTTCAATTGTACACCTGCATCTTATGGCAGGTTTTAAGTCAGAATGTGACACTTATCTTATTCTGTGCATGCCCTGTCTACTATTTTATTTACCACTTCAGTCCTCACCTCTCTTATTTAATAGTGAGTTGTGTGATTAATTCATTATATATTACAACTCAATAGCAAAAATAAAGTGCCCAATAAATGTCATACACTTGAGTCATCCTGAAACCATCCCCTCCTGGTTTGTGGAAAAATTACCTTCCACAAAACCAGTCCCTGATTCCAAAATTGTTGGGGACTACTGTTCTAAATAATACTATAGGATGGATGCATGTCACTATCCATTTGTGCAAAAACCAAGTGTGTGTTATGACCGAGAAAGCGAGAAGAAGTTACGCCAGTAAGTTGAGTCTAATTAATTATAAATTTATTAAATGCATGAGTCAAGAGTAGGCAAATACCAGAAAAACTCCTGGCAAATTGGTGCAGTTTGTGACAAGCTTTTATAGGGAAAATTTGCAGCAGTGGCTATATAGCAACTTAGTGACTATAGCATCTATTAACTAATGACTTGGCAACTAAAATGGGAAATTTGATTGTTAGTGAACTTTGATTAATTTCATGTCAGGTAGGTATAGCCAGTGTTCAGAAAGTCCCTGGAGTTCTGTCACTAAGATATAGTTTAAGGTAGTTACATAGAGACATGGAAGAAGAATCATACAATGGAGTTACCTTGGTTAGGACACTAACAGAATATAAGAACAAACTATGAAAATATCAAAGCGTAACATTTGATTTCAGTTAACAAAGCATACAATTACATGGAAGCTATGGCAAAGGAGTTCTATAACAGTCAGTAGGCAACACTCAACATAATCTTCCCAAAGGAGACAAAGCTAGGGCCTGTGGTCATGGGAACATGACTGTAATCACACGTAGGCATTGATTCTTTGGTCGGACTGGTAACTAAGATGAAAGTTTTAAACAAAATGGAGTTGGTTAATATTATTACTTTGCTAGCAACTTGATTTATTAACTGATTTAGCTTATTTCATGTGAACCCAGGATCAGATGGGAGAAACACTTGAACTCAGGAGTTCAAGAGCAGCATGGGCAACATAGTGAGACCTCATCTCCACAAATATAAAAAAATTAGCTGAGCATGCTGACACATGCTCAGCTAATTCTAGTTCTAGCTGCTTGGGAGACTGAGGTGAAAGGATCACTTAAACCCAAATGTTGATGCTGGGGTGAGCTATCATTGTGCCTTTGCATTCCAGCCAAGGGGACAGAGTGAGACCTTGACTTAAGAAAAAAGAAAATAGTAAACCATAATACAAAATTGACTGTGGGTGACACTGACGTGACAAGGTGGATTCACTGACTTAACAGTGTGTCATTCTGACAGGGGTGCTGTCATGGGGAGAGGTATACATGGGGTGGGGGACTGTAGGGCAACTCACTGTACTTGATGCCTAGTTTTGCTGTGAACTTAAAACTGCTCTCGAAAACATAGTCTATGTGACTGAAACAAAGTGACAAATTTTTAGTCCAACAATTCAGACCTAATGCATTTAAATCTACATTTACCGCTCACAGCAGTCCCTGGGTGGATCACATTCTTACTTTGCTGCCCAGAACATTTCTGAAACTCCTATTTCAAAATTGTCTTTACTATAGATTAATAGCCCCAGTCTTCTCCCACTGCATTAAAAAAAAAATAATATGTAACCATTGTAGAAAACAAAGACACTGCAGAAAGGGACAAGAAAAAAGGAAACATTTTGGTGGTCACATTCTTATTTTATTGTTTTATTTTATTTTTTTACAGACAAGATCTTGCTATGTTCCCCAGGCTGGCCTCAATCTCCTGGGCTCAATGATCCTTCTGCCTCAAGCTTCTAAGTACTTCAGACTATATTCTTTAAGTCTTCTTACAAAACAGGACTCTAATGTGGTCTGGTAACTTTTTTTCTGTCTCCCTCTCTAAGAGATATTTTGCCAATAATTTTCAAAGTCATTAAACATTTTGTAAAACTTGATTTTTAATGATTGCAGTGAATGTATTATCACTTGATCACCCCTCTCCTGTTGAGTAATCCTTCTATTTGCAGGCTGCCTTTTCCAATTCACAAACACATTTTATTAGGAAATTTGTATAGTTCTTACATCCAAAATAGTCCAAAGGTGACATTAAGGAGAACTTAAAACAAGGAAAATATCCCACTCCAGTCCAGTGTCACTGGGGCCTTTCTCCTCTGTCCTGGAAGAGACTCTTCTTCAAGCAGTGTTAAAACAAGCCACCAGGGACATTGATGGAATCCAGAATAATTCAAGTCATTGTCTCTGCTGTTTTTATTGATTACTATTAAATGTACAATTTACACAGAAGTGTGTGTTGGATATCCATCCATTTTTAATAATAAGAGAAACACCATGCTGGCTAAGACCCAGAGCATCCTCTGTCTCCCAGAAACCCCCAAATGTGCCTTTCCATGGCTCTCCTCCCTCCCACCTGGGGTAATGACCATCCTGAAGTTTTTTTTTGTTTTTGTTTTTTTTTGAGTCAGAGTCTCACTCTGTCATCCAAGCTGGAGTGCAGTGGTAGGCTCACCGTTCACTGCAGTCTCGTCCTCCTGGGGTCAGGTGAACCTTCTGCCTTGGTCCCTCAAAGTGCTGGGATGAAAGACATGAGACATAGTGCCTGGCCCCATCCTGGCTTTGATGTCAATCATTCCCTTTTTCGTTATGGCTCCACCAATTATGTATGAAACACTAAAAATACACGTTTCCTTACCTTTTTCAAGTTTAAACTTTACATGAATGAAATATACATTTACTTTTTGATGAAATATGTTCAACAATATATAATTTTCCCAATGAAATTTCATATCAAAGAAAAGTCTCAGATATAAACCAGCAAGTCCATAAAATTTTCATTTAAATTTTCTGTTTCTGTGGTTTTCTGGCCTGTGGGCAGAATTTCAGGGTCCTATAAGTTTTCTCTCTAATGCCTCTCAAAGTAACACATCTTCTCTGGAAAATGGAAGTATTGTTAAACACGTCAATTCTGCCAACGTCAATTCCTGGCGTGGTGCCAAGTGCCAATGAGAGTTGATGCTCTTATCCCATTTATTTTTTCTATTAGAAGGTTTATTTATTTAACTTCCTTTTTAATGCTTCCCACCCCTACAGCTTTACTAAGGTATAATTGAATAATAAAAATACGTGTATTTATTCCCATGCTTATCTTTTTGTGGTGAGAAGATTAATATTACTTGAACGATTCACTAGATACATGGGTTGTTTTTCCAAAATCAACTTGGTGGGTTACAACCAAGTCACATAGCTTAATGAATAGAATTATCACAGAAAGTATGACAGGTAGGAAGGCTTAGCATTGCTTCATGGAACTGATGCACACACGTGCATGTGTGTGTGTGTGTGTGTGTGTGTGTGTGTGTGTGTGTGTGTGTGTATGCGCGGATGTGCTACATCCCAGGCTAAGACATCTTACAACTGGTTACAGTAAAAAAATGTGAAAGCCACTATGATAAGATGATATTATCTTGATATCAAGATTTCCAGCACTGGCAGCCTTCCCTTATCTTTCTGAAGATGTTGGTGACACTTGGTGAAGGCTGAACTATTTCTCATTTGCCAAAATCAGCATTGACCTTCAGTCTTTCCCACTTTGTTTTTTGTAATTGGCCTCCCATACATCCCCATCTAGTTTAGCATGGAAGGAAGTGAAGCAGGGTGAGGGAAGTTGTAAAAGAGATAAAGATTCTAAAGAAAGAAATAGAAGATTATTTTTTCTTCACCTAAGACTCAATTGTGTATACTTGAGAAAACCAAGAATATTTTCAATCACAATAAAAATATAATGTGAGAAGGTCCTTGAAAACATAGCCAATGTGTATTTAGGGTTTTTTCTGATACAAACCTTGAGATAATAATTTGAATAATTTTGCTTGAGTTGTATAAACAACACCAGAAGGGTAGTAGGGAAGTGATGATAAAGGAACCAGTATCCACCTGCAAAGCATGCTTATCAAGTCACTTTCCTTAGTGGTTTGTTGTGTTCAACTCTAAAACAATTCTCAGTGAACTTGAAAGTATTAAAATCCTATAAATTTAATCACATAAAGCTTTATCTTATTGAGAAACTTGGGAAATAGGTGTAAAATAAGTCATTTGGAGGCAACAAACTCTATGACATATCAG
>NW_007251622.1:0-863 GCF_000164805.1 Carlito syrichta
CAGTGAGTGGCCTTTCTCTGTGATCTGTGCCCCAGTGACTGGGTCTTCTCCATATTGTTGACACAATGATTGGTACTTTCATTTATGGGTATTCCAGTGACTGTGCTTCCTCTGCAATGGGTGTCCAGTGAATGAACCTCCTTAAGTGTTTGTGTCTCACTTACTGGATTTACTGGCCATTGTTTGTGATATCTGCTCGAATTAAGGACTCTCCTCTGTGGTGGATGTCCAAGTTAAATGCTCTTATCCAAATCGGGTGCCCCAGTGAGAAGCCCCCTCTGTGGTGGTTGTTAAATTACTGGGCTTCTTACATAATTCATGTCCTAGTGATTGTCTCTCCTCTCTCAAGGGTGTCCCAGTGACTAGTTCTATCTGATGGTTTTCCTAATGACTGGTTCACCTCTGTGATGGATGTCACAGTGACTATCCTTTCTATGTTTTGGGTGTATCAGTGCCTAGCCCTTCTCTGTGTGGAACACAACCTTGCTGTTTCCACTTCTGTGAAGGATTCCGCAGTGATTGACCCTCCTTTCATATGGGTGATTCAGTGACTGTCTTTCCTCTGTGATGGATTCCTGAGTGAATGCTCCGCCTCTGTGACTGTTGCCCCAATGACTCGCAGTCTTCTGTGATGGGTGTCCTACTTGTCCTCTTCAATAATAGGTGCCCAAGTGACGAGCCCCAGTTTTGATGGATTTCCAACTGACTGGCTCTCCTCTGTGATAGATGCCTCAGGGACAATGCCTCTACTGTAATGAGTGTCCCAGTGAATGGCTCTCCTCTTTTAAAAATATTCTAGTGACTGATCCTCTGTTGCAATGGGCACCAAACTGATTTTTCCTCCTCTGATGACTGTTCCAGTG
>NW_007251622.1:1997-3100 GCF_000164805.1 Carlito syrichta
GATTGACCATCGTTTGTAATATGGATCCTAGTGATTAGTCCTCTTCTGTAATAGATCTCCTCATAACTGGGCCTCCTCCACAATGGTTGCCTCAGTGACTAGTTCTCCAATGTGATGGATGCCCCAGTTCCAGGGTTTCCTACAAAATGGGTACGCAGTGAGTGACTGTCCTCTGTGAAGGGTGTCCTAGTGATTGTTCTTCCTCCATAATAGGTGCTCCATTGACTGTGTCTCCTTACTGGTTGGAGTCCCAGTGATTGATCTTCATCTAACTTGGGTGCAACAGTGAATAGCCATCTTCTGTCATGGGTGCCTCAATGACATGCTGTCCTCTGTGTTGGATGTACTGTAAATGACTATCCTCTGTGATAAATGACTGTCTTCCTCTATAGTGGGTGACCCAGTTTTGGCCTCCTCTATAATGGTTGGCCAGTGACTAGGCTTTATCTGTGAGGGTTGTCCCGATGACTGACCCACTTCTGCGATGGTTGAAACAGTGAATGACCTTTTCTTTATTATGTGAGCTCCTGTGACAGTCCTCCTCTGTGTTGTGTGCCCCATGACTGGTTCTTCTCTGTAATAGTTGTCCAAATGACTGGCCCTTTTCTGTGATTTGTGTCGCAGTGACTGCCCCTTTTCATTGATGTTTGCCTCAGTAATTGCTCCTTCTCTGTGTTTAATTCCTTATTGACTGGCTCTCCTCTGTATTCTGCACCCTAGTTACTGCAGAATACTGTGATGTATACTCCAGTGACTGGCCCTTTTCTGTGACTGCTGTCCCAGCGGATAGCCCCTTCTGTGATAGGGGCCCCAGAGACGGACCCTTCTCTCCAATTTGTGTCTCAGTGAATAATCCTCTTCTGTGATGGCTGTGCCAGTGACCATCCCCTCTGTGATGTGTGTCCTAGAGACATTTCTGCCATTATTATGGGTTCAACAATGAAAATCCTTCCTCTGTGATTGGTGTCCCAGTGACTACCTTCTATTTGTTTTGTGCCCTAGTGACTGGGCCTCTCCTATTATAGGTATTCCAATGAGTGGTTCTCCTTTGTAATCAATGGCCCAGTGATTAGCCTTCATTTTAATGGATTCCCCAATGACCG
>NW_007251623.1:0-1138 GCF_000164805.1 Carlito syrichta
CGCCTGCCTCGGGCAATTTTCTCACCTCGGAGAGGAGAGCTGGCATAAACATGAACAGGAAGCCCCAAAGAGAGGCAGCCATTCTGGGGGTTGGCTCTGGAAGGTACCAACTTTGGGGGACTCTCACATGTGCGGGGAGGCATGGGGAGAATACTGAGGGCAGAAGCTTTCCAGGAGAATGGATACTTATCTTTCTTTTTTCTTTCTTTCTTTCCTTCTTTCTTTCTTCTTTCTTTCCTTCTTTCTTTCCTTCCTTCTTCCTTCCTTCCTTCCTTCCTTCCTTCCTTCCTTCCTTCCTTCCTTCCTTCCTTCCTTCCTTCCTTTCTTTCTCTTTGTTTCTTTGTTTGTTTGTTTGTTTCTTTCTTTCTTTCTTTCTTTCTTTCTTTCCTTCTTTCTTTCTTTCTTTTCTTTCTAGGTTGTCCAGGCTGCTCTCAAACTACCCAACTCAGACGACACTCTCAGCCTGAGCTTCCCAATCTGCTACAATCCCAGACTTTCCATTCGGTCGACATCCTAGTCTTCCTGCTGGGACTTGAAGTCTGGGTCAGAGGCGATCCACCTGCCAAAGCCTACCCTACTCAAGGTTTTCTGGGTTTTGTGTGAGTCGCCTGGCCATCTCTGGACCTTCCTTCAGTTTCCAGTCTCACCATCTAACAACTTCCAGTGGGGGGAGGGCCCCTTCCTCTCCTGATCACTCTATCGTCCCACGTCCACATGAACCTTTCCCTGGGGAGCCGTGGACGCCCATAGTGATGCACGTTGGAGTCATCTTTTTTGTCACCATAGTCTCCATTGCCCAGGCTGGGGCACAACAGCATGATTGTGGCTTTAGGGACCTTGACCTGTTGGGCTTAGCAGATCCTCAAGCCTTGGCCCCCAAGCAGCCTGGACTCTGGAAACCACCACACCTGACTCGATTTGGGGGCCTTTTCTCTGAGATGTGTTCTGGTCACCTTGCCCAAGCTGATCTCTGACCCCGGGGCTCCACTTGGTGGACAGAGATGGGAGGATTGCCTGAGTCTGGCATGTGGAGTTCACAGTGTCTGTGAGCTTGCCCCTGCATGCCAGACTGGGCAAAAGCAGGACTCCTACTCAGAATAATAATCCAACCACGACCACCACCAAAATCACAGGCTGG
>NW_007251623.1:2155-4355 GCF_000164805.1 Carlito syrichta
CGGGGGCAGCACAAAGGAACACCCTGGGACAGAGGCCACCACATCCCATGTAGCCAGGTTCGTGACTTCAGTGTTTGGGTTCTGGGAAGTGACGAGGCCTCGCTACATGGCCCAGGCTATTTCTGAACTCCTGGGCTCCAATGGTTCCCCCCTCAGCCTCCCAAAGCCAGAGCCCAATTGCCTGGTGATCTACCTTCTTTCGGGCACTCTAGTCACAAGGCCAGGGCCTCCTTCCGAACTTATCTCTGTCTGTTCACAGTGATCCCAACTCCATAAACAAATGGATGCTCTTCTTTTTTTTTTCATTTATTCCTTAATTATTTGAGTTGGAGTCTAACTCCGTTGACCAGACTGGGGAACGGTGGCTTGCTCCCAGCAACTGTAGCCTCAGCCTGCCAGGATCAGGCAAGCCTTTCTCTGGCATTCCGAGGAGCAGGTACAGCAGGTGCATGCCTGCTGTACCTGACACCCAACACGAGGAGTCACCCTCAGGGATGGGAGAAGAAAAGGCACTCCTGACACCCAGCACGAGGAGTCACCCTCAGGGATGGGAGAAGAAAAGGCACTTTCCGGCCTGAAGTTCATGGGGGGTTTCAAAGGTGGATAGCAGGCAAGTCTGTCCTGTGCATTTGGCCACATGCCCCAGAATACCTACCTCCACCCTCCACACTTGTGCCCCATGGCAAAGATGTGTGCGAGCTTATGGAACAGATGGTCCTGCACTAGGATGTCTGTCAGGCACACATTGAACAAGGCGGTCAGGCAACACCACGGCCATGTCCTGCTCAATTGTGATGGAGGTCTCGGTGTAGTGCCACTGTGAGTCTTGGCCCGTGGATTCAGGTTGGCCACTGGCCTCAGCCTCACAAATTGCTGAGATGGTGAGGCAGAGCCCCCAAGCCTGGCTGTGAATTTTCATCGAAAAAACCCAGAATGCCCAGCGCCATGGCCCATGCCTGAAATCCCAGCACTCTGGGAGGCTGAGGTGGGAGGATGACTGGAGCCCAGAATCCCAAGGCCAGCCTGGGCAACACAAGGAAACCCCATCTCCACACCCAATCATACAGGGGATCTGGGTGCTCATCATCCTGGGCACTCCAGATGCTGAGGCTAGAGGCTAGACGATCACTGAGGCCCTTGATTTTGAGGCTGATGGATAATGATGGTCATGTCCCCGGGCCCCAGCCTGGGTCACAGAGCCAGACCCTGTCTCCAAAAACATCAAAATCATACACAGATTCTCAATTGTGCATGGTGTGTTCATAGGGTGACTGACTTTGGGAGAGAAGAAATGTCCCTGGTGAGTGATATGTCCCTGACCTTTCTTGGCAGAAGGTCCTCATTGCTGAGTCAGATGGTTGGCCTGGTCGGGGCAGATTTCTCACCTCTGAGAGAGGAGCTGGTAGAAACCCTGCCAGGGAGACTCAGGAACTCAGGCACCAAAGTGGGAGCAGCAATTGGGGCGGTTGGGGCAGAAAGGTACTGAGCTTTGGGAACCCTTACATGTGGGAGGACTGGGGAGTTGGACTGAGGGCAGAAGATTTGCAGGAGAATGGATTTCTTTCTTTCCTTCCTTCCTTCCTTCCTTCCTTCCTTCCTTCCTTCCTTCCTTCCTTCCTTCTTTCTTTCTCTTTCTTTTTCTTTCTTTCTTTCTTTCTTTCTTTCTTTCTTTCTTTCTTTCTTTCTTTCTTTCTTTCTTTCTTTCTTTCTTTCTTTTCTTTTTCACTAGGTTGCCCAGCTGCTCTCAACCACCCAACTCCGGCCATCCTCTCAGACTGGGCCTCCCAAACTTCTGTGGGCACAGGATTTCCATTGGTCTTCCTGCCTGGTCTTGAACTCTGGGCCAGAGGTGAACCTCCCACCGAGACCTGCCCTCACCCAAGGTTTTCTGGGTTTTGCTTGGGGGGGCTTGTGGAGGGTGGACGCTGGGGCTCATGCCTCTTATCCCAACATTCTGCTAGGCCAAGATGAGATGATGGCCTGCGTCCCTGGGTTTTAGATGAGCCCAGGCCACTTGGAGAGACCTTATCTCTACAAGAAGCCAAAAAACAAACCGAGTGTGGAGGTGCACGCCTGTCGTTCCTGACCCTTGGGAGGCTATGGCAGGAGGATCACCAGAGCCCAGCCTGTGGAGGCTGCTGTGGCTGAGAGCGGGAACCTGTGCTCTGGCTAAGGCGACAGAGTGGGACTCTGACTCAAA
>NW_007251624.1:0-1433 GCF_000164805.1 Carlito syrichta
CTGTCTACTAGCCTTGATCTCTGAAGGGACAGGATGGCCGGTTGAGCCCGTGAGCCCAACCTGTAGTTGTGGTGGTGGTGTTTGTTATTATTATTCTGATTTGGAGTCATGCTCTGTCACCCAGTCTGGAGCACAGAGGCCCACTCTCGGCCACTGCAGCCTCAACTGACTGGGCTCCGGTGATCTTCTCACCGTGACTGACCGAATGGCCAGAATGACAGGCGTGTGCACCATGCTCAGCTCATTTAATTGGCTCCTTGTAGAGACAAGGTCTTGCCAAGATGCCCAGGTTTATCTTGAACCTGGAGGCTCAGGCCATCTTCTTGTCTCAGCCTTGCAAAGCACTGGGGTGTCAAGCGTGAGCCTCCATGTCAGGCCTCCACACCCCTCTCGGGTCCCACCATGAGACCCACTTCCTTCAGATGACTTGGGAACCCAGAGGGGGTTATTGGAGTTGTCCCTCGAGCATTTCCCAGGGGAGCACCTGGTGCAGGGGTGTGTCTTGGTTGGGGGACCCACAACTCTTCCCGCTTCATTTCCCAGGTTGGACCCAGTCACTCCTCCCTGGCACTGCATCAGGTAAAGGGAGGGGGTAACAATCTTTTGGGGGGCCGGTGACAGCTGGGTGACTCACGACTGTCTCCTTGGCATTCAGGGAGGCCGCGACGGGAAGCTGGCCAGAGCCCGGGAGCTCGAGACTAGGCTAGACACCATAGCAAGCCCTGAGCTTCGACCCAAGCAAAATCCAGGAAACCTTGGATGAGGGCAGGCCTTGGAGGGAGGATCGCCTCCGGCACAGAGTTCAAGACCAGGTAGGAAGACCCACATGTTGACTTAATGGAAAGCATGTGATCACAGCAGTTTGGAGGCCCAGGCTGAGACGATGGCCCATGTTGGGTGGTTTGAGAGCAGCCTGGGCAACCTAGTGAGGAGAGAAAAGAAAAGGAGAAAGAAAGGTAGAAACAAAGAAACAATGAAAGAAAGAATGAAAAGAAGGAAGGAAGGAAGGAATGAAGGAAGGAAAGAAATAAAAAAGAAAGAATTCCATTCTCCTGCAAACCTTTTTCCCCCCAGTACTTCCCCCCACTATCCCAAATACGAGGGTCCCCCAAGCTCAGCACCCTCCAGCCCCAACCCCCATCAGTGGCTGACCCTTCTGGTGTGGGAATTCATGAGGCTCCCTGGCCGGGTTCCTCCGGCTCTCCCAATCCCATTTTTTATAGCTCTAAAGCCAGTCGCCCTGTGAAAAAAATCACACGCAGTTGAGAATCAGTGTACGATTCTGATGTGTTTGGAGACAGGGTCTTTCTCTGTGTCCCTGGAAGGGGACTGGGAACAAAACCACCATTCTCCACCAGCCTCGAAATTGTGGGCTTCAGCGATCCTCGTGCCTCAGTCTCTGGTGTGGGCTGGAATGATGGGCACCTTGACCC
>NW_007251624.1:2113-3960 GCF_000164805.1 Carlito syrichta
AAAGATGGTGAACCAGCAGACAATAGGGCTGTGGCTTTGGGAGGCAGGGGAACACTGGAGTCCAGGAGTTCGAGACCACCCTGAGTCATGTAACGAGACTGCATCACTCTCCAGAATGCAAACACCCATTGCTCATGGTGGCTCCTGGGGTCCCAGCTACATGGGATGCTGACTCTGTCCTGGGGCGTGCCTTTGTGTTGCCCCCACCAACAGCACTTGTGTGTCCAGTATGGACACTGTTACTCACAGCAGTCAGACCCACACCCAGGGATGCCGAGGTCAGCGGTTGCCTGGATCCCTGGGTTGGAGACCAGCCCGGGAATTGTGCATGGCAAGAAATCGTCTTGGTGAGAAATCCCCAAAATGTAGTTATGCGTGGTGGCCCTCAGAGTACTGGCTGCTCGGAGGCCAAGGTGGGAGGACCACCTGAGACCAACAGGTCGAGGCCCCGGGAGCCATGATTGTGCCACCGCACCACAGCCCCACAGAGGGAGACCCCAGTGACAAAAAAGATGCCTTCTACATTCGTCATGACTGGCATTCACAGCTCCCAAGGGAAAGGTCCGAGTGGGTGGGTGACAAAGGTTTGATCAGGAGAGGAAGGGGCCCTCACCCCGCCCTAGTTCGGTACCATCTGTTTCATGATTTCAAACACATCTTTGTCATAGGGCATAATTTTGGAGGGTGGAGGCTGGCCTTCTGGGATGAGTGGTCAAGTTGTGGGATGGATGTGCCCAGTGGCCAATTTTGAAGCCTCCCACGAATAACAGGCTGGAAAGTACCGTTTCCTCTCCCATCCCTGAGGGTAAGTCCTCGCGCTGGGTGTCAGGTGTGCTGGTGGTGGTGGTGGTGGTGATTATTATTATTTGGAGTTGGAATCCCTCTCTGTCACCCAGGCAGGAGCACAGGGTACTCTCACGAATACCACAGACTCTACCTGCCGTACTCAGGCAATACTCCTGCTTTGGCCCCCGAGTGACTGGAACCACAGACCTGTGTCACCATGCCTGGCTAATCTTTGGATTTATTTTTGATGGCCACAACGATGTCTTGCCCAGTATCCAATGTTGGTCCTGAACCTGAAGGCTCAGGGCATCCACTCCCCTCTGATTCTGAAGGGCTGGGTTGCACAGATGAGCCCCTGAGCATGGCCTGTGGTTGTGGTGGTGTTGGTTGCTATTATTATACAGAGGCAGAGACATGCTGTGTCACCCAGGCCAGAGCATAGGGGACCATTCTCAGCCATCACGGCCTCTACCAGCTGGACTCCAGAGATCCTCCTGCCATCGCCTCACAAGTGACCGCCACAACAGGCATATGCCACGGCACTCAACTCATTTTGTTGGTTTCTGGTAGAGGCGAGGTCTCGCCAAGGTCTGTTCACTGGTCTAGAACCCAGGTGCTCAGGCCATCCTCTCGCCTCAGCCTCTGAAAGTGCCAAGGTGACAGGTGTGAGGCCCCGCACCCAACCTTCACACCAATCTCAGGGCCCCACCGCAAGGCCCACTCCCTTCCAAAGACCTGAGACCCTGGAGTGGGCAGTTGGACTCACCCACCGAGTTTGCTCAGAGGGATTGCCTGGTGCAGGGGTGTGTCCACCAGAAGGCCGACTTCTCCACCAGCCTCCTTCCCCAGCTTGGAACTGCTTGCTCCTCCCAGGGGCCACCTTGGGGACAGGGAGTGCCTGACTCTTAAATCATCGGGGTGGGCTGGCGGGAAACTCACGTCTGTCTCCTCGACACTCAGTGAGGCTGAGACAGAAAGATGGCCGGAGCCCAGGAGCTGAGACCAGTCTGGACACCAAAGCAAGTCCCCACCCTGAATCCAGCAAAACCCAGAAAACCTGA
>NW_007251624.1:4577-5363 GCF_000164805.1 Carlito syrichta
GGCATGAGGACCTTCCACCAAGAAAGGCCAGGGACACATCCCTCACCTGAAAAGCATTCTTCCCACGAATCCCTTTTCCCTGGCTCTAAATCCAGTCACCCTGTGAAGACAGCATGCCCAGTTGAGTTTCTGTGTACGACTCTGATGTTTTTGGAGACAGGGTCTGGCTCTGTGGCCCAGGCTGGGGCCCAGGGACATGACCATTGTTCAATGCCCATCTCAAAATTGCGGGCTCTCCAATCTTCCCACCTTATGATCCATAGTTTCTAGGATGATGGGCACCTCCACCCCAAATCTCCTCTTTGGATGGGTTCAGAGATTAGGATTCCCTGTGTGGCTCGAGCTGGCCTTGGGCTTCTGGGCTCCAGCCATCCTCCTGCCTCAGACTACCAGAGTGCTGGGATTCCAGGCATGGGCCACAGCACCAAGCCTTCTGACCGGTTTTGATGAAGGATCGAGGCTGGGATTGGGGGCTCAGCCATGTCATCCCAGTACTTTGGGAGACTGAGATGAGCAGCTGGCCCTACCCTGCAGGCCGAGACATGCACAGGTAACTGGGCAAGACCTCGTCTCTACCCTCCGTTCCAAATGAACCGGGTGTGGTGGTGTGTGCCTGTTGTCTGGCTCCTCAGAAGCCCAGGGAAAGTCTTCCCAGAGCCCGGTGGGGCAATGCTGTTGTGGCCAGGAGCGAGCCACCACCCTCTAGCCTGGGAGATGGAGTGAGATTCTGACTCAAAGAAAAAAAGAAAAAAAAGAACATCTATTCATGTATGGAGTTGGCTTCAT
>NW_007251625.1:0-1424 GCF_000164805.1 Carlito syrichta
AATGGGATTGTCTTTTGTACGTTTATTTTGTATCCTGAGACTTTGCCAAAGGCCTTTATCAATGTAAGGAGGCCTTTGACAGATTCTCTTGGGTTTTCAAGGTACACCATCATATCATCTGCATAGAGAGATAACTTAACTTCCTCTTTTCCTATTTGAATACCTCTGATTGCCTCCTCTTCTCTGATTGCTCTAGCCAGGACTTCCAATACTATGATGAACAGGAGGGGAGAGAGTGGGCATCCTTGTCTAGTTCCAGTTTTCAGGGGAATTGGTTCCAATTTTTGTCCATTTAGGAGTATGCTGGCTGTGGGTTTCTCATAGATGGCTTTTACTATTTTGAGGTATGTTCCCCGTATACCTAGATGTTCAAGGGTTTTTATCAAGAAGGGGTGCTGGATTTTATCAAAAGCTTTTTCTGCATCTAATGATATGATCATGTGGTTTTTGTTTTGACATCTGTTGATGTATTTAATTACATTTATGGTTTTATGAATGTTGAACCAGCCTTGCATGCCAGGAATGAAGCCTACTTGGTCATGGTGGATGATTTTTGAGATGTATTGCTGAATCCGGTTTGCTAGGATTTTGTTGAGAATTTTAGCATCTATGTTCATCAAAGATATTGGCCTGTAGTTCTCTTTCTTTGTTGGATCTTTACCTGGCTTGGGTATCAATGTGATGCTGGCTTCATAAAATGATTTGGGGAGAGTTCCATCTTTTTCAATCGCCTGGAATACCTTCAGTAGGATTGGTATCAGCTCCTCCTTGAATGTCTTGTAGAATTCTGCTGGAAAGCCATCTGGACCAGGGCTGTTTTTTGTAGGAAGTTTTCTTATTATGTAGTCGATTTCCTTGATTGTTATTGGTCTATTTAGGGTCTCAATTTCTTCTTGTTCCAACCTAGGTAGGTTGTGTGATGTCAGAAAGTCCTCCATTTCCTTATGGTTTTCAAGTTTGTTTCCATACAAGTGTACGTAGTAGTCTCTAATGATCTTTTGTATTTCTTCAGGGTCAGATGTGACTTCATCTTTTGTGTTTCTGATTATGCTTATTTGGTTTTTTTTCTCGTTTTTTTTCTTGATCAGTCTAGCTAGGGGATCATCAATCTTGTTTACCCTTATGAAGAACCAGCTTTTTGTTTCATTGATTTTTTGTATTATCTTTTTGTCTTTTATGTCCTGGATTTGGGCTTTTATTTTGGTGATCTGGATTCTTCTGCTGAAATTAGGGTTTTTGTGGTCTTGCTTTTCCAGCTCCTTTAGGTGGCTTGTTAGGTTGTAAATTTCTGTTCCTTCCATTTTCTTCATGTGTGTTTGTAGAGATATAAATTCCCCTCTTTCTATAGCTTTCAGGGCATCCCAGAGATTTTGGTAAGATGTTTCTTCATTTTCATTTGTTTCCAGGTATCTTTTGATCCCTGT
>NW_007251625.1:1914-27968 GCF_000164805.1 Carlito syrichta
GAGGTTCCGGATCTCTTTGCTGATTTTTTGTCCTGATGATCTGTCTAGGGTTGTGAGTGGAGTATTAAAGTCCCCAGTTATGATAGTTTTACCTACTTCTATAAGGAAAAACTTTAATGCCTTATCACCTCTGTAGAAGTGTAGGTGTTTTCTAATGTACTTTTCTAATGTAGAAGTTGACATTGCAGTAATGTTGGGAGCCAACATCTATAGCTACATGGCTGAGGCCTGTAAAGGCCCATCTGGAAGATCGCCTCTGACATAGGACATCAGTTATACCTATTATATTGGCATGTGATTAGTGACCAGTGAGCATATATGGCAGTAAAATTTATAAGTAAATCTCTGAACACCTGATGGAAAGTTGCACAGTAGAATTATTTTATATGACCTTGTCCCTTCTAAGTTGTACTTCTTTCTAGATATTTTTTTACTTCTATTTCCTTGTAGACTGGTTAGTCAGCTCTTGTTCCCAAAGGCAGTTTCTCCTAGGATTAAGATTAGAAACTAAATTATCATAATAGTTTTATTGCCCTGCCTCTAGCCAGGCAGGACGTTTTTCTAGTTTTGTTACATGCCAAAACTCTGTTTGCTTCAGCCTGAAGTCATTGTCATGGTAACCGTGCAGCCCATTATCCAAGAGTGTGACAGCTACTATTTGATTTTTAGAATAGACTTGTTTGGATAAAACATACATTTAAGATGATACAATTTCCATCGAAAAGATTTAAACAGTAATAAGCATTCATAGAAAACTTTTAAGTTTTGTTTGAGCTTCTAAGTTTCCTTTTCTCAGATTATGACTTTAGTTCCTGTTCCTGTAGGCCAATTTTAAGTATACCAAAATTTTCCCAATGGTGTTGTTTTTGCTTCTAATATGACAATAGGAAATTTTACACATAGCCGTGTATTAATATACTAGGAAAAAAGATTTAAGTTTTGGGTTAAAGTCCAATCACTAGATCATATAAAAATTAAAGTTTAGGTTTATGAAACTCATATAAGTCATGGTAAGGAATGAGATTTGAATTAATTGTTATAGAATTATAGGACACTACGTTGAATCATAATAGGTTAATAGAACAGCTAAGTCATTTAAGTAAATTTATAGATTATAGTATAGTGTTAAGTTGATAATATTAATCGTTAAAAATATTTGGAGTCAGTGAACTTGGATTGAACCTAGAGTTAACTCAGAAAAGTTTTTTTGTATTAATCAGGGTTTAGAACAAAGAGTATAATATGAATGATTTATTGAACACTATGGAAGACATTTTGAACAATTGAAATTGTGCACCTGTGACCTTGATGTGAGTTTTGTGAAGCACGTCAGACATCATGGAGTTTGAATTGTCTGCTTGGAACTTGCAAGTCTTGTGATGGTCTTGTGATGCATAATTTGTAAACCGCAATATACATCATGGAATTTGTATGTCCCCAGTAAATAATTATCACACTGCTGGAGGGTATAGAAAATGGTATATAAGTTGGAAAAGGTTTGAATAAAATTGGCTCCAGTCCTGATCAGACTGTTCCCAGAAGAACTGCCTCCGAGTGGTCTTCTTGCTGTCCAGATTCTCTGGTGCGGGTCCTAACCCACCCTTGGTCAGTGCTGGTCACCGACACAGTAACATCTAATCTAGACAGTCATGGGTTTTCTCTTGCACTCACATCAACACATTTATTTTGTGAAGTGTACATGTCTAAATTCTAAAATTTGTTTGTTGTATTTAGTTTATCTAGAGTGCTCAGATGATTAAAAAAGATGACACTGGGTTGAGAATTCTCACATTTCTTTAAAAATGTTCTATGCTCTTAGAATTTGCCTGTGTTCAAGCATGCATACATTGCAATATCTGAAACAGAGGTGAATTCACAATTGCTTACAAAGTGTGAATATATAACTAAAAGAATTTGTGTAGATCTCATCCCAGATAGCACTCATTCTGTGGCTTAAATGATATTGTGGCTCTCGTAGTCCTATTTTTCTCTGTGTGGCCGCCATCACTCCTCTCCTATTGCACACCTGTTTCTGCTTTGTTTAATATTCGTTTGGAATATCAACATCAGAAAAAGGGTCATCTTTTCCACTGGGGCTGACAGAAAATGTAAACGGTTAGGACTCTGATTGGGGTTGCTTGGATCACATGCCTATCTGATAGCAATTTACTGTAACAAAGAGGTTTAAATGCTCAGAAGGTTGTCCTGTGTCATGTCTGCATTTATACCTGTCGTGAGAAGGAAGACTCAGACCCATCAGAACATTATAACCCAGGGATAGGGGTAAGCTGAAGAGATACACAATCACATTTCTGCTTCAGCTTCAAACTTTGTGTCATATTCGGTATCCCAATTTTGTCTCCTAGCTATGTAACTAACTATGCTTTCTGTCTCACTATGATAGGGTGGAAAACTCACTGAGAGAGCTTGGCTGCCTTTAAAATACTTCATGTCCCTGAGATATTGCAGCTAAGATGGGTCTCCAGTACCCCAATAATGGCTATAATACTGTGCCTAATTGATTTTAAGGATTGTGAATCTTGGTCCAGCCCTCAGTCCTCTCTTACTGTGGGGTGGTATGAGAGATTATGTGACACAATCTCAAAAATAAGGGAAAAAAGAAGCAGTTGTTTAGGTAGCAATATTGAAATAAACAGAAAACACATTTGAGTTGCAACAGTTCAAGTTCTAATTGTACTAACAAGCTTCGCTTTTTCCCCTGTAATCACTAGACAACCTGGGAATTCATAAGCATCTTTTTTGAAGGCATTTTCCAAGAAAAGTAATTTCATGATTCATCAAAAATTGTTCTCTGTGATGCCATGCAAACACCTGTTTCCTTGCTTAATTCACATGAATCAATGGGATAGGGAAATGGGCTAAAACTTCCACAAAATGAATAAAGTTACGATAGAATAATCTATTGTATTTTGAAATGATTGATCATGATTGCAGTGTTTTTGGGGGTTTATTTGGAACTTGTTTTGTTTAGTTGAATGAATAGTTTTAAATAAATATTTTCACAGACCTTCCTTCTTAAGTAAACAATTTTGTTTGAATCTCTTGAGACCCGAGTCTTCGAAAGGATTAAGTTGGGCAAGAGAGCTATATCTCTTGCATGTGTGTTTGTGGGTTTGTGTGTATATATGCCTATGTGGGGGTGGGGGGATGGGGGATGTGAGTAGATGGAAAGAGAAAGATAATTTTAATTTATTTAATAAACTTTATATATGAAAGTAATTTCTCTAAGTGGACAAGAAAAGTTGGATAAAGAAAAAAATATGATATTGCTAAAATATATTGGCTAATTAATGTGCGTTATTATTGATTATTCAGACACTAAAAGGGTCAGAACAAACCAACTACAAATATTGACATGGCTTAATTAAAATTGATCATTAATTCTTGAAGAAATATCTAGAGATATGCAGAGACTCTATGTGTTTTTTACTAAAGCCAAAGAAAAGGAGGTTCAAGTGATAAAAAGTAGTTAAAAGAATAATATCTGCCTTTGTTCATTCTTTATGCTTGATTTCTTCCAGTCATGAGTTGGACAGTATCAAGCCTTTTCTCCAAATCTCTCCTTCAATGTAAAAACAGTTTTTGATGAATATGCCCTTGACGTTTCCTTTGTATTACCCTTCCTGATAACACTAATAGACAATAATTGCTATATTTTTCAAAAACAAGTACACAGAACAACTCTCTTTTTTCTTTTTCTTATGCCAAATGTCATTACTTGGGGAAGACAGTATATAAATAATGACAGCATTCAAGCTTCAGGACTTACCATAATTATCCTAAGATGATTTCCACAGTGTTTTCACAGGCTATCAAAATAAAATCTAATCTCCCATAAAGTTATACTGTTTTTTTTTAATTTTTCAAATTATTGTATTTTTGTTTCAAAAAAAATTAAAGCATAAATTTCCCAATATAAATTTGTGTAGGTTTACAGAAAAAATATTGAAAGATCAGATATTTGTCCAAGTCCACCATTAGCTAATAAGCATACACTAAAGGTATCCTATAGTCTGGTTATGTTGTTTTTAACATATACCAAAGCACTTCCTTTCTACTACTATTTTCAAATAAATAAACCCAATCAGGCCTTGAGAAAAAAATGTAAATCCTGAAAAGCTAGTATTTAGAGTTTATAATCTTCTCATTCATTGTCTTTATGTGAACTGAATGCTTCTTTTTTGGCTGTTGTTCTCACTCATAATTTCACGGCTAACATAAATTTTGCCTACCCACTTTCCTCCATCAAATTCTATCTATGTCCATAAAGACATTTTGAATACCTTATTGTTTCAGGAGTTTTGATCTACACTGTCAGCTTAAACCAGCAACCTTGGGTTCTTGTACCAGGACCAAGAAGATTAAGGAATGTGGACATCAAAAGGACGAGTGAAAGGAGTTTATTAAGCAACAAGCTCTCCAGAAAAAGAGAGAGGGCCTGAAATGGGTAACCCGTGCTAGGAATTTATTTGTGGTTTTTATCTTTTCTGGGGACATTTCTCTCATTTATATATCATCTGTCCCTTACTTCCTAAGATCCAACTTTTAATGCGCATATGGGTCCTTGACCAAGGTTACTCCATCTTGAATATTACCCATAAGTATCAATAAATATCAGAGAAAAGCCGGGGGTGGGGTGGGGTTAAACCACGATGCAAATGATATGTTAATGATATTATAATAAGCCAAGGTCAAGTTAGGACATTTGGTTAAGTTGCTGTACCTATGTTTAAGCAGCAAACAGTCCCTTTTAGCAGTACATCCTGGGTTGAAAGGATGTTCTTAACTACATTAATCACATTTTTAGCCAACAATTATATAATGGGGGTGGTGCAGGGGCATTCATGCAGGTGTTGTCTCCTTTTGACCTTCCCTCTGTCTGCCTAGCCAGCTTCCATCTCCCCTCTCATTATGATCTAAAGACAGTAGTATGTTCATGGAATAAATATCTGATTTAATAAAGTCTACTTTCTGTTATGAAAGAGATCTGAAATTTTTGAGGTACAATACCAGTTGGTTAATTTGTTTTCTTGTCTTAAATTCCACATTTTATTGGGTCACATTCAAAAGCAAACTATTGCCTCCCACTCACTGTGATTGCTATTTTGTTTTTGGAGAAGCAGATAAAATGAGATGTGGTCCATATAATACTTCTTTTTCTCTAAGGTCGCACCAGATGATATAAGTTGGAAAAGTCCTGCATGAAGCCAACTCTAAAAAAATTAAAATGCATAAATAATTTTTTTACTCCTCACTTTATGTCATTAACTCTCATGAAGTATGAAGTGAATACCAACAAGATATCACACACAAGAATTTCCCAGCCTTAGATAACCTGAATATGATTTTATTTTCTCTTTTCCATTAGAACTATAAAAAGTTATAAATTTCATAAGATACATATAGATAAATAACTTCACAAGGTTTTGAAACTTTGTTGTCTACAATCAATAATGGACCAAAATAATTAACAATAGGAATATATGCTTACTCAATTATTTTTTACCAAGAAGTTACTGAATGTGTATATGAATTTTAAGCTTGTATTACATTTTTATTCTTTGATGTGTGAGGTGATTTATTTGAACTACATATAGATGAATAAGAGTAGTCTTCTAGATAAGAGTTAAAAAATATTTATAATGTACAGACTATTTCTGGTCATCTGGGTCAAAATGGAGCAAAGTACATAATCTGCTTTATTTGAAATTTAATTATTCAGATCAATTCAAGTAAATTAGGATAACTTGTAATGTTTATTTGCAAAGTGATTTATTTTATCTGAAATATTTGCAAATTAGTTTTAACTCCATTATGCCATAATGCAACTTACTTAAAAATTTTCTCATTAGATATTTATGAAGTATTAAACATATTTTCCCTGTAGCTATGTTTTTTCAAATTTAATGTGGCACAAAAACACATATCAATATTTATGAACGCTAAAATATAGGTAATTCTCAGTATATGAATGCATGCATATTTGCATTATTTTGATGTATTTTTTTGTTTCCTCTCCATGATATAAAGCTCACTGTTTTGTTCACTGCAATATGTCCAATGCCTAGAACACTGTTTGCTATTAGTAATATTTGTAATTTTTTTTTTAGTGAAAGAAAAGAAAGAAGAAAGACAGAAAAAGAGGAAAGAAGGAAGCAAGCAACTAGAATCAATGAGTCATCTTTCAGAGATATAGGAATGAGAGAGGTCTTGTGTGGTTATTCAGCTTATATCCAGAGTGCTCTACCTGTTCTATATTGTCCTAACAATGCAAGGGTGGCCATAAGGAAATCACTCACAGAGATGGGAATTCTCTGTAAAAAAAAAAATCACGGTTTCTGCAATATTATTTTTCCTACTCTTAAGGGGTAATTAAGTGTGTTTAATTTATCATGACTTGGATGGACTTGGTGTCTCAGTCTGTAATCCCAGCATTTTGGGAGGCTGAGGAGAGTGGATTGTCTGAGCCTGTAGGTTCGAGACCAGCCCAGGCAACTTGGCGAGACCTTGTCTCTACAATAAATAAAAAAATTTAGCTGGGTATGGTAGTACATGTTTGTTGTTCTGGCTACTTAGAAGACTAAGGCAGAAGGATCAGAGAAGCCTAGTAAATCAACACTGAGGTGGCTGTGAGTGTGCCACAGCAATCCAGCCTGGGCGATGGAATGAGACTCCAACTCAAAAAAAAAAAAAAATTGATCATGACTTCTTGGTGAGCATAACTCTGTAAGTATATCATTCATATACCCTGGTCCTGAGCGCCCTTACCAACCAATTGTCAACAATAGTACTTATAAAGTACTTGCTCTACACCAGGAAGATAAATCTTAGAAGTAAATATTCCAAAAGTGTCAGATTTTGTAGCAAACTTAGAAGTCTACCCACCAACCAAGAATTGCAATAACGTTTATATAGACTTGGTACTACTTGAAACAATGAATTTTAGCTTAAAAAACAAATTATTTTTTAGAAATATCTTTCTTATATTAGGAAATAATTTTTTTAAAGGCACATTCTTGACCATTACTTTGCTAAGCTCTGATCTGGCCATGTGGCTCTTTGAGCTATGGCTGCCGTGTTTTTCTAAGTTTTGGCTCCCTCCCCTACCTTGGATAGGTGAGTCACCTCTCTCATGCTCTCTCTCTAATTTGCTTTCTAAATAAACTACATTTTTCAATCTAAAAAGAAGAAAACACAGTCTCCATTTCTACTGAGTTTGGCTCTGACGTAGTTAGGATGTTGTCCCCTCCAAATCTTCTGTCGAAATGTGATCTCCAGTGTTGAGGAAGGGGCCAGTAGGAGGTGGTTGGATCATGGGAGTGGATCCTTAATGAATGGCTTAGTGCAGTTCTTGCAGTAAGGAATGTGTTCTGGCTCCATTAATACTAGTTTACAGTAGAGCTGCTTGTTTAAAAGAACCTGGCACCTCCCTTCTCTCCTTGCTTCTACTCTAGCCCTGTGATATGTGGACTCCCCTCCCCTCCCCACCCCACCCTTCCACCATGACTGTAAATTTTCTGAGTCCTAACCAGAAGAAGATGCTGGAACTATGCTTTCTGTTCAGTCTGCAGAACCATGAGCCCAAATAAACCTCTTTCGTTTATAAATTACCCAGCCTCAGGTATTCTTTTATAGCCTCGCTAAGGCCTACACACACATAAAAGCACAACAAAATCCAGAAAAAATAGCATCTGCATCAAAACATGGCTTTGCTATTTGCTGTTGTCTACCTGAAAGTGAGTATGTAGCAATTCTCAATAAGTAACTAAGACTTTGTTTCATGTTCTAATGTCAAAAACAAAACAAAACAAAATCCCCAAGGAAACAAGAGTTGAGGCAATCAAAATAAGGAAGAATTGAAGAGATGCAAAACACATTTTGACTGACATTTCCAGAAAACCCTGAATAACACCGTCTACCTGTATCTAACTTGTAGTGAGTATCCAGTAAACTACTCTTTCTGTTGGTGGCTGAATCCCTCAGAATCATAATCAATATAGACTCCAGCTGCTTTTTCCAGAGAGATTCTAGTCTTTGCCAACATCAAGAAACTTCATAGAATTTTTTAGCCATTCTTTATATCATAATACTATCATTTTAAGCCACAGTAAACATTAATAAAAATAAATAAATAAATAAATGTCTGTGGTCCTCCATATATTTTTTTCTACATTCTCATCTATGTAGGATATCTTCTGTGATTTTGAATTCTCTTCAAATCAGTTTTACGCAAACTTTTTGAATGTGTCCTCCAAAATTGTCAATTTCATTGTATATTAAAATGATAAAATATAATAAGAGGAAAGTGAAAATTATCACTCACAATAACTCACAGTACTATCTACACTTAAATAATTTATTTTGTAAGAAAGCCTGTCACACAAGTTAGATAACTAACTTGTCTTTTGTACCCTCGGTAGTTTACTAAATATTTTTATCCCACTTGCCTGAACTAGAAATTATTTTCCTTTCCAGTATTCTGATTTCTGTAAAATCTTCTCAAACAGTTTCTACTTATTATTTGATTCCACCTGTACTTCTGACTGACTAGTGTTGTTTTTTTCTACATTCTATTGCTTTAGTATATTAATCTTTCAACCTCAGATAAAAACTCTCTCCCACTGAAGTTGTTGCCATTCAATAAAGGCTGCTATGTTTTCCTAAACGTTGTTATCAATTACTCATCTAATTGAGATGATTCTTGAATCTTTTAGATTCTTTGAAAATGTTTGCACCTGGTTAGGTCCTTCCCTCTACCTCTTGTTATGCCTTTAATCCTATGTGATTTCATCAGTTAAATGAATTACTCATTCGATGATGCTGCTTTTCATATCTATGGAAACTTATTATACTAATCTATGGACTCATCCTCGTCTCTGTTTTAAATTGGCCACTAATACTTATAGCAGTACTGTATATCTTAATAAGCAAAGTGTTTTACTGTCAAAATTCTAAATTTATACCTCCTATATATATTCTTATGTTTCTATCCTGATATCTCAATCTATTGGTTCCATAACAAGTGGTAAAATTATCAAGACTATTGAGAGAAACAACGTGAAAAGCTATCTGGTGAAGAAATAATCTTTAAAAACACAATTCTAAGCAGCCATTCTCTGGAAGAATAATCCACTCTTTCTAATAAAGGTAATTGAAATCTTCTAGTAATAAAAAATGTGAGAAAAAGGGAAAAGGTATAAAAGCAAGAAGAATCTTAAATGGCTAAAACAACCATATTGCTCATTGAAGAATGTGAATGATTTTATTTTCAATTTATGTTATAACTTTTTAGATTGTAATTTTGGTTAGTATAATGTCAGTTTTAAAATAATAATAATCACAACAAAAACAATAATCATACAAGCAAGCTAAAAGTCTTAAATAGGTCAAGCATGAAGATAATTAGCATTTATCCTTTATAATTGCTGATTAGTTATCAGTTAAAAACCCATATATGCATAAAATATGCTTTTGTTCTTAATTCAAGTTACTACACTTCCAAGTTTTAAAATCTATAACAATGTAAAATCGACTATCTTATAGGACAAATTATGTCTAAATTATCTATTATTTACTAGATGCTTGACTTTGAACAAGTAGAATAATATATATAAAACTTAATTGTTTGATTTTTTTAAATGGAACTAAAATTGGATTATAATGCTTAAGTGGAGTTTTATGCACAATGCTAGACATATAATAAATCAACAATATTAAATTAATTTATTATATTCTCTCATGCAATAATTTTGATCACGCAGTATTTATTTTCTGAATTTATTATCTTGTTAATGATTTTATAAATTTCATTTTTATGTATTCTAAACGTGTTTTTTTTTTTCAGAAAACATAGCTGGAATTTTGGCTGCTAAGTTATTATTATTATTACTTAAATTTATGATCATATATACCAGCCTTTCTGCAAGTAAATGCGAGATGAATTATTATGTTATTTTAAATAAAGAGTACAATGATAGGACCAAAAATGTACAATTTATTGAGGGACTGTGGAAAGAAGTCTATGTTTTCTGCCGGAGGGAAACTAGAAATTTGATTTTTTCATTTAGTATTCCATGACCTTACGTAAGTTACATGCTCTCAGAGATTATTGTCTCAATTTAAAATATGAAAGATGAGCTATATGATCTTGACATTTCATTCAATTTTTAATATTGTGATTTCAATGAACTATTCTAATGTTATTATTTAAGTTGTTATAATTTATTTGACTAAATATAAATGTGTGAATTTCTTCTGTATTTTTTAGAATGAGCTTTTCTAGTAATTTAAAGTGACTGAATCATATCTTAATCCTACATTTATTATTGGAAGACATACACGACATAGAAATAGAACATTCTATTTACAATATATTTTAATACATGATGATAAAATATAGATCAAGTCACGTTCACATATCTCTTTCTTCTTTATTCTAGTGGCAATTTTGCAATGTCACAATTAGAGACAAAACAAATATATATTTTTCTATAAAAGACTATGGAAGGTAATTTAGTATTAACATGATCTTATTTTGTAATTATCTATTTTTCAAATATTTTAGTTTATTTCATTAATATAATTTCTAAGAACTGCAAAGAAAATTTTACAATTTAGCTCTATAAAATTAATCCAACATATTCCTCAAACTTTAATTTTCTATAAAATAAATATATACAGCTAATTTTATATGTGACATTCTTATTATCACACTCCTCCCTCTTTTTTTTTATTGCAACCTGATTTAGAAATGTTGAACAATGAGGTCATAATCCAAATAAATATTTTCATCAGCAAATATTATTGCCTCAATTTATTTTGAGGGAGTAATACTTTTTTTTTTTTTTTTTGAGTTGGAGTCTCACTTTGTAGCCCAGACTGGAGTGCAGTGGCCACTCCCAGCCACTGCAGCCTTGACCTGCTGGGCTCCAGCGATCCTTCCGCCTCAGCCTTCCAAGTAGCTGGAACTACAGGCGCGCGCTACCACACCCGGCTAGTTTTTGATTTATTGTAGAAATGAGGTCTCACCAAGTTGCCCAGGTGGGTCATGAAGAGAGTAATACTTATAGCATATATGTACTACCAGTCATTTTTCTAATCTTTCTACTCAAATCCTTCTAACAAATTATTGCACTGATCAACTGAAATGAATGATACTCAAGCACTTTTAACTGTATAATGTTACTTTAGATATTAAAAAGAGTTGAAAATAAATTAGATAAATTATATTGTCCATTGTAGTTAGTGCTGGTAATTAAAGGAAAGCCTAAAGGGCCGTAATCTCTGGGACCCAGAGGTTTGCTACAGTCTGAATGCATTCCCTAAAATTTGTGTGTTAAAACTTAATCATCAAGTTGTTTCTATTAAGAAGTAGGGACTTTAAGAGGTAATTAAGTGTTGAGTTCTCTGTCCTCATAATTCGATTAATGTCCTTGTAAAATAGATGTTTAAAAAACTGTTCTTTTTCCCTTTCCATCGTATGAGGACACAGAAGGAAGGTGCTATAATGGAAGCAGAACGCTGATATTGAATCTGTCAGTGACTTGAAATTAAACCTCCCAGACTCCAGAACTGTGAGCAATAAATTTTTATTATTTATAAATTACTCAGTATGTGGTATTTTGTTATAGCATAAGGGATGGACTAAGACAATGGTGAAAGTGTAAAAAGATACATAAGATTAAAAAGTGTGTAATTTGTAGGTCTTTGAGCAGAGACGTGCTCAGGGACTGAATTACTTAACTGAGCTCTTCTCAATGGGACCTACGCCTTTTTACCAAAGTAAGTGTGCACTGAGGAAAAGGAAATAATTAGACTTTTTGAGAGCTACTGAAGAGTAGTTCTAAACTGACACTGTTTTCAAGATCCCTCAAATATCACAGTGGCCTACCAGTGAATGAGGGGCTTATGGAGCTCAGATGATCAATGGTGCTTTAGCTCAGGCTCAGTGGGTTTACAAAACCATTCTGTGGTTATTTCCTCCAGTTTCCAAATGCATAATTGGAATAACTATACTCAACAGCTGGCAAAATTCTCACATTGGTCCCCTGAGCTGTGAAGTAAGATCTATTACAGTGGGAAAGGCCAACTGGAAGAAATTAGAACTGCATTTACCTAGGGAAATAGTGAACAAAAAACAATGCCATATTCCTAGAAGGATTACAGAAGTTAATACCACCAAAAATGTGAAAGATGCTAGGGTGGTAATTCCCATCACATTTCCATTAAACTCACCTTTTTGGCCTGTGAAGAAAATGAATAGATCTTGAAGAATGACTGTTGGCTGTCATAAGCTTCACCAAGTGGTGACATCTATTACAGGCACTGTACCAGATGTGGTTTTATTGACTGGGCAAATTAACACATTCTCTGGTGCCTGGTATGAAACCAGTCTTCTGGCAAATGTCTTTTCTTCCATTTTTGTCAATAAGTTCCACTAGAAGCCGTTTACTTTCAGCTGACAAGGTCAGCAGTAGACTTTCACTGTCCTGTCTCAAGGGTATATTAATCCTAGTGTCATTATTTAGTTTGCAAAGATCTTGATTTCCTTTTTTTCCCATAAACTATCACACTACTTATTTACACTGCTGACATTTTGGTGAATGGATATATTAACCAAATATATCCAACAAGATATTCAGGAACTGTCTACCTCGGTGAAATTTCTAGGATTTTAGTGGCAATGAGTACGTTGAGACGTTCATTTTAAGATGATAGACATACATTGTTGAATCTGGCGCCTCTAACAATAGCAACAACAAAAAAACAGAGACCCATTAGGTATGTGGGCCTTTTGGGATTTTGAAGGAAATTCATTTCTCTTCTGGATATGTTAGTACGAGTGATCCAAAAATTGATTCACTTTTTGGGGGTCCAGAATAAGAGGAGGCTTTGCCACAGGTCCAGGCTGTTGTACAAGCTGCTCTGACACACAGGCCATGTGTTCTAGTAGATGCTTGATATGTCAATGGCAAATAGAGATATACTATCTGGAGTTTTCAGCAGGCTCCCGTATCCCAGGTAAATCACAGTACAGGCAGGAGCAAAGCTGGGCTATCCTCTCCACATAACTACTCTCCTTTTGAGAAACAGTTTTAAGCTTCAATGGAGCTTTAAAAGAGACAGGATGTTTAACATTGGCCACAACGTTATCAGGTGACCTGACAGACCTGTTGGTTATCTGATGTATAAAGCCATCAAGTTGGACATTCGCACAAATACTCTTATCGTCAAAGGGCAGTAATCTCTGGGACCTGGATGTTTTCTACAGTCTGAATGTAGCCTCTAAAATGTATGTGTTAAAACTTAATCATCAAGGTGTTTGTCTTAAGAAGTAGAGACTTTAAGAGGTAATTAAATGTTGAGCTCTCTGCCCTCATGATGAGATTAATGTCCTCATAAAAATAGGTGTAAAAAAGCTATTTTAAAAACATAGAAATTAAATATACAAAATTGGCCCCACGTTGACTCCCAAAGCACTACTAAATTTCGTGAAAAGGTGTCTCAAATGCCCATGCGTCCCCCCTCCCCCAATTTTTCTTTTCTAATCTGCACCTAAGTCCTCATGAAAAATTCCCCGTTATTGGGTAACAGAGAAGGAGACAACTCAGGCTTGTTTAAAGATTGTCCTGACCATACACAGGTTCTGCTGAAAGTAGACAGCTCCAATACCACAAGCCTTTCTGGATGCCCCGAAAGACAGTGGAGAAAGAGTTTTCCAGGGGGGAAAGCTCTGAGCAGTGTATCTGATTACTCATGTCATTTATAAGGAGAAATGGCCAGACATGCAGTTATCCACCAATTCATGGTCACTAGTCTATGGTTTGGGTGGATGATCAGTGGCTTAGAAGATTCATAATTAGAGTATTGGCGACAAGGAAGAGGTATGAAGATAGATCTCATTGAATGAGCAAGAAGTGATAATATTTGTATCTCATGTGAATGCTCATCAAGGGTAACATTTACAGAGGATGGTTTTAATAACCAAGTGAATAAGATGATCAGTTTTGTGAGTACCAGTCAGCCGATTCTCCAACCACCACCGTCATTGCCCAATGAGTTCATGACAAAGCAGCCGTGGAGACAGAAATTGAGATTATTCATAGGCTTATCAATGTGGACTTCCACTCACCAAGGCTGTTCTAGCTAAAGCCACTCCTGAATACTCAATATGCCAATAGCCTGTTGGCAGGCTGATTACATTGGACCACTTCCATCGTGGAAGAGACAGTGTTTTGTTCTTATTGGATGTGGATTTTCCTTCCCTCCATGCATTTTTTTCTGCCAAAACTACTATCCATGAACATACAGAATATCTTACTCATCATAATTACTTCTGACTGAGAAACCTGCTTTTCAGAAAATAAAATGTGATGATAGGCCCTAGATCATGGAATTCACTGGTCTTACCATATTCCATGTCATCCTAAAGCAGCAGTCCTGATAGAATGGTGAAATGGACTTTTGAAGACTCAGTTTCAGCACCATCTACATGACGATACTTTGCTGGGCTGGGGAAAAATCTCCTGGGGGCTGTATATGCTCTAAATAAGTATTCAGTATGTAGTGTTGTTTCTCTCATAAACTAGGATCAAGAGATAGAAATGGGAGTGGCACCACTGACTATTATCCTTATTGACCCACTATCATTTTTCTCCCATGTTCTCAAATTCCCATGCTCTTTTGGCCTAGATATCTTTGCTGATAAGGAAGGAATTATTCTATTGGGGGACACAGAGTTAATTTCATTAAACTGAAAGCTAAGACTGCCACTGGCCACTTTGGGCTTCCCATGCTTCTGAACCAACAAAATAAGGGCATTACTGTGCTGGCTGGGGTGATTCATCCTGACTGCCAAAGGGAAATTGTAGTACTTCTCCACAATAGATTTAAGGAAGAGTTTGTCTTAAATAAGAGATCCTTCAGAGCAGCAGTTCACAACCTTTTTGGCATCAGAAACTAGTTTCTTGAAAGACAACTTTTCCATGGAATAGAAGGGGATGTGTAGTCAAAACCTCACTGCTAATGTTAATCTGTATTTGCAGCCACTCCCCAGCACTAGCCTCACTACATCAGCTCTATCTCAGATTATCATTAGGAGCACATAACCTAGATCCCTTGCATGCTCAGTTCATAATGGAGTTTGCTCTTCTGTGAGAATCTAATGCCACTACTGATCTGACAGGACACGGAGCTCGAGTGGTAATGCAAGCGATAGGGAGCCACTGTAAATACAAATGACGCTTTGTTTGCTTCCCAGCTACTAACCTCCTGCTGTGTGGTCTGGTTCCTAACAAGCCTTGTCTGTGCCCAGGGTTTGGGGACCCCTGATTTAGAGTGTCTTTCAGTATTGTCTTGTGATTAAAGTTAGTGGAAAATTATAACAATCAAATTCAGATAGAATTACTAATGTTCCAGACACTTCTGGAATGATGGTTTAGATTATCCCACCAGGTAAAGAATCCTGACCCGATGAAGTACTTGATTAAGTCAAAGGAATATGGAGTGGGTTGTGGAAGAAGGTAGTTATGAACACCAGCTGTGGTCATATGATCAACTACAAAAGTGAGGTCTATGATCGTCATGAATATTTCCTCCTTATTTTGTTCACAAAATACGTGTGTGTGAGCATATGTGTGTATGTATACACTGTATAACATCCTTGTTCCCCTCTCTGTCTTGTTTCTTTATGATGTAGCATAAGAAGCATTGGCTTTAGGTTCTATTATTTATGTTATGGGATATCAAGGATAAGATTTAATATCATTCAAGGACTTTATATCTTCTTATGAGAAATGGGTTAGTGTGTTTTGGTTTTACACAGGACATTGTATCATGCTAGGCAGAAGTAATACCTTGATATTGTTTTTATTTGAACATTGAGTAAGGTTTGAGGAGTTCCATATTGGTGCTTGACTGACAAGGAGTGGACTTAGAAATGTGAAATTTGTGTGTCAACATGGCTGACCCACATTGTGCCCGGATATTTAATTGTAAATTATTCTGGGTGTTTCTGTGATGGTGGTTTTGAATATGATTTACATTAAAATTGGTGGTTTTGTAGTAAAACAAATTGCTCTCCATAGTGTGGGTTGTCTTCATCTAATCAGTTGAAGGACTCAATAGAACAACAACACACACAAAAAAACACCCTTTTCCCCCTCTGCATACCTACACCTCAGTGAGAGGTAATTCTCCAGCACACTGCTGTCAACTTCATCTGCAACACAGGCTCTTGCTGGCTCTCTGATAGATAATCTTTGGAAGAAAGACAATTACCCCAAAAGAATAAAGTTTTCTCTTAGTTCTATAGTTTAAATTTTGATTAATGTTTGAGCTCAGCATTTATTCAAAGTGATGATGGCTTTCTCTCCTTTGAAATGTCCAGAGATGAAAGATAATAGGAAAGGCCAAAAGGAAAGTAATCCATGTGGGAAATAAGTCACTAAATTGATTGAGTCCATTATTTACCAAGTGTAAATCTAGATACATGAACATTAATTGTTTTCTTAAGACAAAGAGATTACTCTTGCTTTGATTTAATTTTGACTGGCATACTAACTAGGAATGAAGTATTGGTAGACCTACTTTGCTTTTTTTTGTCCAATACTCTTCTTTCCTATGTATAACTGTCCTTTCCCGTGTCATCTGGTTCTTTCTGGTGGCAATTACTGTCAATCACGTAATCTTACCAGCTTTCTGGCGATAGGTGTTGGGAGAGGATTCAAAGCGTCCAATTGGAGTTCTTCCGATATATTTTATAAGCATAAAGCACAAATAAGAAAAGACAAGATTTGGGCTGCTAGTGGCAATATTCACTTCCATGTGAGGGACAGATCCATCAATGAAACAGATATGAATTATCAAGAATAAAGGTAAGATCAAGCGAAGTCAGTATACCAAAATGCTTAGGAAGAACCTTTGTAGCCTTGTTTGGGACACTGGATTCATGTGGTGCACTAATATTATTTAAGCTAGTTTTAAGGTAGCTCATTTGCTTTACTGTCCATAAATCAAACCTTTAAAATATATGTGGCAACATTTCATATATAACCAAGAATTATTCTCAGTGATACAGAAAGGAACAACAAGGGGGGAGAAAATCCTTTTCCGTTTTAGGCTCACATTCTAACAGGGATAGTAAACTGAAAAGATAAACTTGAGTTTCTGACACCTAAAATGAGAAATCTTTGTGATTACCATGAGCTTTTTGCTTTATTTCGACTAAGGGAGATAATGGGCAAGGGGTCAGGGAGGCAGAGTATCAGCTAGGGATTCCCTAAATAGTCTAGATGTGGTGTTTGTAGATTATGTTCATGTCATTGGCAAGATAATTTTATTTCATCAATGAGATATATTCCAGGAAAAAAAAATAGTATGATCAATTGTTTGTTCAACTGTAAATTGTTTTCCAGAAGCAAAATTTTTATTTCAGATTGTCTCATCTTCATTTTAGTTGGATTATGTATCATACAGCTTAAGTGTAATTATCTTAGCCTCTCAGTCCTTGACTACAGCTCTTAGCTGAGTCAGAACAAAGACAAGTCATTGCATGATGAATCCCAGGTGAAGTGTTTGTAAAGTGGAAACTTATTTTATAACATAATTTATTACCTCTTCATTTACTCATTTTGTATAATGGGACTTGTGTACATGATATCTTTATAAAAAATAACATAAAATAAAATGGGCCCACTTAGAAGTTGTCAAGTAATGTTGACCCGAGTAATAATATAATACATAGTAAATAAAAGTTCTAAGAGATGATTTCCCTAAATAATAAATATAGAGAGGATTTTTTTTAAAAATTCAAACCCTCTTATTATTGAGAGAATATTTTATGTGAAGTCCAACCTCTGAGCTGTTAGTAGCATAATTAAGATAATTAATATTTAGTCATGCATTAAGACAGTATTAAAAGGGAAATAGATTTTTTTCTGAATGAATAAAAACGTATCTATTCTTTCTAAATAAGAATAAAAGACTGAAAGACCTTTCATCTCTGACTCAGTTTTGTAAAGGAGTAAGAAAAATACAGATAAAGAAGTCTCTTTATTGTCATAGTCATGTATAATATTTTGCATACTTCCTTTCCTTCTTTACTTTTAATAGGAGAAAATGGTTTTATTCTTCTGCTTCCAGAAAGTACAACTGGAAACAAAGACTAAGTGAATACACTGGCTTTTCTGGATATTTAATTGGATTAGAAAATGTCTTTGATGTGATGAGATTGATGTTAAATTATCAGGCTTACACAGAGGTAGGATCTGCTCTAGGGGGAGGACCATGGAAGAGGTCAAAGGCAACCCCAACACTCATCATCAGGCCTCTACCTAGCTGCCAGGGCTCACAGGCTCTTTTCCTACAATTCAGAACTCTGAAATTTGGGACCTGAGGTCAGAGTTGTTTAAGGACTCAGTCAAATGTATTGGCATTTGGGATCAGTGCACGAGATTCTTTAGTGTTCTCTAATCTGCCCTGTTAGTCTTATAGGTGACCCCTTAGTATTTGAATCTAGATTCCTTTCCCAATGACTATTCCACCCCATTGGAAAGTCTGATTTTAGGCTTTGTAAATGCACAATTTGTCCAGTCCTTTTGCATTCAACCTAATGCCTGTGTCTCAAGGGCTAACGTCTCTTCCCCATAATTCCCTCTGTTTCTGCAGGTTCTACATCCCCTAGTCTATATTCAGATTCTGTGATGTGGATCATGTCCTTCTGTCCCAAAATGCAGACCTAATTCAGCCACATTAAAAAGAATGGATAAATTAGCATGTTTACTGAGAACAACTTGATTTATTTCCTGTTTCATGAGTGTTCTCATATGCTAAAGTGATTGAATTGGAAAAGCTCTTATCTATGTTATTTTTATTTTTATTTTTTGAGTAGAAGTCTCAGTCATCCAGGTTGGTGTGCAGTGGCATGTTCACAACCACCACAGCGTTGACCTGCTGGGCTCAGGCGATCCTTCCTCCACAGCCTTCCAAGTAGCTGGAACTACAGGCACATGACACCAATCCCAGCTAATTTTTTGATTTATTGTGGAGATGAGATCTTGCCAAGTTGCCTAGGCTGGTCTCAAATCCACGGGCTCAGGCAATCCTCCCACCTTGACCTCCCAAAATGCTGGGATTATGGGCATGAGTCAACATGCCTGGTCTTTTTTTCTATTTAAATCAGAGATTTTTCTTTTTTTCTGGGATTTTATGGATCCTCCTCCTTTTTTAAACCAATCCAAGAGAGAAACTCAAGTTTCATTACTAGTACGAGGGAACATTTTTTTAGTAGAATAGAAATGTTGTCAACTCCCATAATCATTTGAATAATAATCAGCCCTTACATATTTTCTTAAAAAAGAAAACGGTAGTTTAAATTTCTTTTTAAAAAACCCCAAAACTTTTGAAAAGATGTCAGTATTTGCTATAATTAAGAAAGTAATTGATTTATAATTTAAAAATTAGCATTGTCTTTGGAAAAAAAGTAAAGTTATTGTTAGAGCATGCACAACTTAAAAAAAAGTAGTCTTTAAGGTGTATTAGCCCAAATAAACTCTATGTTGGAGTATATTCATCTCTTTCTTTCTAGTGAGCATCCTTTGTTTTTCTTCTCATCTTTTAGAAAATCTCTGTGTTTGAATCTGATGAAGGAAACTGGGATGATAGTTTTGATACAGTCACATGCTGCATAGTGACATTTCGGGCCATGACAGACTGCAAACACAATGGTGGTCTCATTTAGAGTATACATACATATATATATACACACATTCTAAAACAACTCCAGGCAGTTTCTTCCAGAAAAACTCCAGAAGAAGGCATTGTTATTAGAAGATAACAGCTTTATTGCTATTATGTCTCCTGAACACCTTTTAGTGGGACAGATGTGAAAGTGAAAGACACCGATACTTATAATCCCAACCCTGTGTAGGCCTAGGCTGATGTGTGTGTTTATGTTTTTATATTTTACAAAATAGTTTAAAAAGTAAAAATAAATAAACAGAAAAAACTATACAGAATGAGGATATAAAGAAAGCACTTTTGTGCAGCTATACTGTTTTTGTATTTTAAGCTAAGTATCACTACCCAAAAGTCCAAGACTTTAAAAGCTTTAAAAAATGTGTAAAGTTAAAAAGTTACAATAAGCTAAGGTTAAATAATTATTGCAGAAAAGATTCCAAAATACATTTAGCGCAGCCTAATTGCACAGTGTTTCTAAAGTCTACAGTAGTGTGCAGTAATGTCCTAGTCCTTTACATTCAGTCAACACTTACTCATCAACTTACCAAGAGCAACTTTCAGTCCTTCAAGCTCTGTTGGGAACCAGCCTTGGAGGCCCGCTTGATTGACAAAGTCCAGGTGCACTGAGGACACCCCGGCCGCAAAGCGAGTTCGGGCAGCTGAGGCCCTTCTGTCTTCCGTCTTTGCTGTTGGTACAGCTAAAAAAATTCTGTACAGTCGTGGAAGAAGAAGATGGCATGTTTATGCAAAGTACTCACAACTAGCCTGAAAATGTTATGGTTCATTTTTCCATTTTCCCACTATGCCGCTTGGCCTTTTCTAGCAAAGCAAGCTCCAACCATGCTAAATGCCCTATACAGGCTCTACTTTTTAAATCGCTTATATCATATTTTTACTATACCTTTTCTATATTAAGATATGTTTGGATACAAACATACTTAACATTGTGTTACAATTGCCTGCAATATTCAGTAAAGTGACATGCTGTACAGGTTTGTAGCCTAGGAGTCATAGGCTGTGCCATATAGCCCGGGTTTGTAGTAAATCCTACCATCCAGGTTGTGTAAACACATTCTATGATGTTTGCACAGGCAAGAAACCACCCAGCAATGCATTTCTCACAACATATTCCTAACAATAAGTGGCACATGAGTGTATTTACTTGTTCTCTAATCTCAGTATCAGCCCTCAACCTCTCCAAGATCCAGGGTTCTCTCTGTTTTTTTTTTCTTTGTTGTTGTTGTTGCTATTTCTTTGTTTCTTTCCTTTTTCAAATTTGGTTAATTATACCTACCAAATGAGAAAAAGAAAAGTATCATGTGGGTTCAAATAGAATATCTAACGTTGTGTTTAACAGAAAATGTTAAAAAAATATTTCCTGTGATAGATCACTGAGTTTGATAGACTCTAAATCCATCCAAGTTGTTGCAAAAACCATATGTTTGTCTTTCTTTATGGCTGTATAATATTCCATCGTGTATATGTACCACATTTTAAAAATCCAATCCAGCTTCAACGGGCAGCATGTTTGGCTCCGTGTTTTTGCTATTGTGAACAGAGCTGCAACAAACATTCGTGTGCAGAAATCCTTTTTGTAGAATGATTTGAGTTTCTCCGGGTATATGTTCTCACTCATAAGCAGACCTTGAACAATTATAATACTATAAGAAAGCGTTTGACAGTAATGGGAAACTGTTAGGGGAAGGGGGGTGGGATTGGCAGTTGAGGGAAACTGCTAGGGGAGAGAGGGACATACGTCATCAACAAGGGGACCTGCATAATCAACGTTTGTATACCTAACCCTGAACTGTACCCCACATCTTTATGATAAAAAATTAAAATAAAGATATTTCCTATCTCCTTACCTGGTATAGCTTTCTCTTCTTTATCACTACCCTAACTGTCTTCCTGTATGCCTCTTTTTTCTCTTCAACTTTCTCTCACATATTCTTTCAAATTATTATTAAACCTTCACCATCATTCCCCATCCTGTTGCCAATATTCTTTCTTTCTCCCTTTTTTTCCCTCCTTCTCTCAGTCTCAAAAAGAGAGTTAACATTTCTGACTACAGTGATTTTTCTAACACTGAGCAAATACTAACGTTAGGACTGGTGGTACTGCCAAGAATGATAAGCAACATATTTGACCTCTCTATTAAATGGGAGAAAGCATAGGTGTGATCTTTTAAAACTTACTTCATAATTAGATAAGGACTTGTTATGCCCTTGAAGAAAACTAAGGTGGCTGCTTTTGTCCCAATAAAGAAAGGCAGTGACCAACTCTAAAGAACTAAGAAAAAGGCCAATGTTTTGAAAAATGCAATTTAGAAGATTAATAGAAATGTTTATAGAAACCTCTCGGGCACTGTCTGGCTTTTATAGGGCAGTGAGAGAGACTTCAACTGCAGAGGGAAATGTACTGAAAAGAAGGAAAAGATTTGAATACATGAAAATCAGACTATCAGGAAAGAAAATAAACTGAATTAAATTGCAGGAAATAATGAGGTACTTTAGAAGAGATGAGTCTGGTTATTTGCAAGATTTGACTCTTACATTTGATTCCTGTCTAAGGGAAGGGTAAATTTAGGCTAAAAAGAAAAAAAAGAAGAAAAAGAAAGAACAGAGGAAAGACTTCCTCTTCTCTCTGTCTCAGGTTCCTAGGTGCAGGATTGGTGATTTAGGTAGTAATTCTTCCCTAAGGTGCAATTATATGATTCACTATATGGCTAAATCTTTTTTGGGTTTGCTATTGGTTTGATATTGTTGATCTTGTCTCAAATATCCTCCCTATTGGCCCTACATTGGGTGTCCTTTTCTTCATTCCACTTCACATCGTTACTGTGCCAATCACTAATGGTTTAACTGGAAAATAGCAGGTACATGGTCGATAAAAGAGGCAATACAATTAAAAGTACTGTCCTTATGGAAATGATCTTCTTGCATTCTTTCACCTGCCAATTTAGTAGGTTACAGAAAACAGTAGTTTTCATAGTTTAAAAAAAATTAATAGCAAAACCTTTCTTCCTTTGAAGTTTTATGTGGAAATTTGATATACACAAATTCAAGGAGATTTGCAGTGTGGTGGGAAGGCATAATTTCCACAACCATCTCACCTCTATTTTTTCCAAAATGACTCCTTTGTTATATTAGCTCAATCTCTGAGAGTCTCCGATTGATAAATATATGAAGGCAACCTTTGCATAATACAAAAGTTAGGGACACTGACCCCCCGCTCAGAAAATTTGAGCATTTTTTTACTTCCCCAAAACTAGCTACTAGTAACCTACTGATGATTAGAAGCCTTGTCAATAACATAACCAGTTAATTAACACACATTTTATATGTTATAGGTAACATCTATATATAATTCTTATAGTTAAATAATCTAGAGAAACATATTCATGTTCAGTAGACTGAAGAGAGGGAGGAAGAAGAGTTTCTCTTGCTATCTCAGGGGTGGCAGAGAAGGAAGGAAATCTGCATATAATTGAACCAGGCAGTACCAGTTTGTGTTATTCAAGGGTCAACTATATATTTTCTAAAACCTGAGGAATATTTACTATTTCCAGTTCAAATTTCTCATCATTTTTTGTAGATAACACGTAAAATATGAGCACAGGGTTTGAGTAAAGGGGAATTGCAAAAAAAAAAAAGGAAACATGACAGATTTTGATAGACTTGATTAGAGGCTAAAAAACAAAACAGAGAAAAAGAAATAGTACAAAGAAGATACAGTTGCTAACATCTGTAAAAGTTCTGTTCAAGTTTGGCACTTCATAAATGTAGAAACAGAAAGGTAATAACCAAATATATGAGGATCATTGAGAGATCACATGAAAATTTTTATGTCAATAAAATGAGCCTTAAAGAGACAATTATAGTTCTTTCATTTCTTATCAACTTTCCTCTCCTCTGCCCTTCTAACAAACCAAAACAGTCACACACAAGCCAAAGATGAGAAAGTATTGTTTCATTTTGAAGAAATGAACAAAAAGTTGAGCAGACAGAAGAATAAAGAAGAACTTTTCATCAACTCTCTTTTTAAATCATTTCAAATAAACACACTATCTGAGTAAAACTGCTATGTTTCCCTAAACAGTTTCGAGAAAATTTTCTTATAGTTCTTCTTTACCTGCGACCCAGATTGCCATACTTTGTTACATACATGATTTCAGTGTGTTTAAAAGATAGAAAATTCTTTATTGCTATGGCCAGCCAGGTATGACACTAGGTATCAGAAATAGTACTTGGCCATTACAGACAGTCCTTGACTTTCCACAGTATGACTTATGATTTTTGACTTTACAGTGGTGCAAAGACAATATACATTCAATAGAAACCATACTTGGAATGTTGATCTTTTCTTGGGCTAGCATGATACTCTCTCTTAATGATGGTCAAAAACAATAAGCACAGCTCCCAGTCAGTCATGGAATCATGAGTACAGACACTGATCTCTACAGTGTACTCTCTTGTCAGATGATTTTGCTAAACCATAGGTAGTGTTCTGAGGATGTAAGTTTAGTGTATTAAGTTCACTTTTGACTCGATATTTTCAACTTATGATGGATTCTTCAGGACCTGTAAGTCGAGGGGCATCTGTAGTCAGTTTTTCAGGGGCCAATAATTATTGTGCTAGCCCAATATAGGTGGAAAACAATATTTGTCACTTCAAATGGGCATTGCAACTTTCTACCCATCATTGGTAGGATTATATAAAAGACAAAAGAAGGTGAAGGAGAAAAAAAACATCAGTGGAGCAAGAGAGACTGTGTGAGTGAGTGGATGAATATCCATGCATGTCTGTTTGTTAGTGGGTGTGTGAGTGACCGAAATATGTATGAAACAAAGTATGGCAATCTGGGTAGCAGGTAAAGAAGAACTATAAGAAAAGACTGAGTGCAGACTTGGGAGCAAGTGACCAGGGCTCTCCTGATGAAGTGGCTGGTGCTGGCACCTGCTCTACTTGGAGTCTAGTACCTCCTGGGATACAGAAGCCCAATGGCATTTTCTAAAATTAGCAAAACTTTCCTGGAAAGAACCTGCCGGGAGTGATGGCCATTGCCAGGCTGCCCAACAATGACAGTACCAGGCTGGACACTGGCAGTGAGGGCTGTGGAGGGAGTACAGTGAGGGAGCCCGGGGCAGAATCCCACTGGAGAGGACAAAACAGGCACCCTGCCACCATCTTGAAAACTGGGCAGAAAAGTGCTCTGGCTTGGATATCACAGAGCAGCAGACCTGCTCTCTGCGACCAACCCGTTAATTATTCGGGAATTGATTGTGACCCAGAGGAAATATCCTGAAAGCACAAACTTCAGAGGGACAGGATGGGTACAGAGTCTTGTGCACCCCACTGCCTACACTGATCTAGCCATTGGACAAAGGGTACAACCAGAGGAGGATAAGGAAGACTCCCCACAAGAGATCAGTGGTGAGTCCTGGGCTGACACAACCCCCTCCTCCCCAGCAGTTCTCTGAACATCAGACTCACATGGTTGCGGCACAACTGAGAGAGACAAACCCAGGTAGAGCCTGGACAGTAACCATGCTAGGAGACCTCTACTCTGGGATGAGCTTGACTGGGGTGCCTGCCACCAGGACCTGGAAAAGATAATCTCACATCTCCCCAGTGGAGGGAATCCTGCTGACCTTATGAAAGTGAGAGGGGATGACTATTGCCTCACTCATCCCTGCTGCCCCTTCCTTCCTCCCCTGAGTCGCACACTGGCAAGATCATGAATGAGCCTGCAGATCCGTAAGAGACACCAGGTAGATTTACCTCTGAGCAGTTGAGATTAATAATCACAGATCCTGCCACAAAAGGGTGGCTAGTGCCCAGAAGGTGTTCTTTTCGGGAGGGTTTTCTATTATTTTGGTTGAGTGTGTGTGTGTGTGTGTGTGTGTGTGTGTGTGTGTGTGTGCGTGTGAGCCAGGCTACTTGGCTCATCCTGTAATGCCACGCCTTTGGGAGGCTGAGGTGAGTGGATTGACTGAGCCCACGGGTTCGAGACCTGCCTGGTAAGTGAGACCTCATCTCTACAATAAATCAAGAAGTCGGAGACCAGCACGTTGAGGCTTCGGTGGCTGGGAGCGGCCACTACACTCCAGTCTTGGCGACAGATTGAGAATCCAAAACACACACAAAAAAAACAATAAAAACCAAATAATTCATAAGAACCCATAAACAATCAAGAATAGCCTAAAGAATCTTATCAAAAGAATCAAAGCAGGATCTATCACTGTTTCCAAACTTCAAACTTTTACTATATGTTTATAGTAATCAAAACAACTTGG